>NW_026728948.1:397500-399779 GCF_030272615.1 Cryptomeria japonica
GCCTCGAAGAGTTCGTCGGAGACGAAGAAGCAACCTTCAGTGCAAACGTAGCACTCTTTTGTGCAACCGCCCAAACAACGCCCCCTCTACCCTCTGTCGAAACACTCGGCATTGCTGCTCCCTAAGGTGAGCTTCTCCTCATAGGCAATTCCGCTCTTATCCGGTCACGTTTGTGTGCCCGAATTTCGCAAGGCAACCTCCATGGGACATGGAAAAGACTCGAGAAGAGAGCTCGCTCACGGGAGAGAGAAGCCAAGGAGACCACGAGAGTGCTGAGAGTGGGACAGCGCTGAATAGGCGGGAGAAGCCTGCGCGTATAAACGGAGATATATATCCAATTGCAACGAAGGAACGTGCCAAAGATCGAGAACAATGGCAGAAATGCTAGTAACGTGCACTTCGGGACCAACGCATCACCGGAAGACAACCGCCAAACATCGAAAGAGTCGCGATGCTCCGCAACCTACGTGCAAAGCGGTCGCACACCGGGTAAGGGAGTGAGAGCCCCAAACATAGCTGGGCGAGGCGCTCACTCCGCTCTTTAATATCTCGTTAATACCGCCAAGGAAATGGCACAAGCACACACACACAAGCATCCTCGGAAGAGGACAGTTCGAGTGACAGGTCAAATCCAAGAGTTCCGAAGACTACCTCCAGGAACAATCGGGAACAAGACCGATTACAAGTCGTCGAGTCTGTTACTGGGCGAACACGAGATGCGCACAGGAAATCGATCAGCCCTCACAATGGCCCAAGGCCAGAGATCGGACTGCTACGATTTACCCCAACAATCATCGTGCCACTCTTCGCAGAGAGGTGATAGACGCCAACGAGCCCGCGCATAGCAATCGAGGTGTAAAAAGGGCGTTGAAGGCAGGAAGCCTGGACGAAAGAGGCTACGAGTTCACCTCGAAGCGGTCTAAGAATCGGGCGCACTTGGGGCGACTACCAGTGCCAACCCCTTATCCCGCGGTGCGTCCGACACACAGAAATTTCCAAGGCGGCCAAGGAGCCTCCCCGCATAGCAATCGGGGTGTGAGGTTACGGATGCAGCATTGATAGCAATCGAGGTGTGAGGCGAAGGATGCAGAAGTGAGAGCCGAGGGATGTAGCAGAGATAGCAATCGGGGTGTGTGATGCAGAAGAGATAGCAATCGAGGTGTGCGGTGGGAAGGGCCCAGCAGCCAGAATGCATGAAGCGACGGATGAAGCAGTGATGACAACCGGGCTGTGAGGAGAGGAGGGATGCAGCCAAGAAAGCAATCAGGGCTCGAGGCAAGGGATGCATCAAGGATAGCAATCATGTTGTGAGGCGAGATTCCAAAGGCTAAACGTGAGAGGCTGCAGGGTCGACTCAGAGAGGTCTATGCATGTGAGAGGCTGAAAGCAAGGTCGACTCGGAGCGGTCTATGCATCGGGCGCGCTTGGGGCGACTACCAGTGCCAACCCCTTATCCCGCGACGCGTCCGACAAAGAGAACGTTCCAAGGCGGCAGAGGAGGTTACCAGCCGAAGGATGCAGTAGCAATAACAGGTATAGTTCCGCGGACGGCCGAGAAGACTCACCGCATAGGAATCGGGATGCGAGGCGAGGGATGCGGCGGGAAGGCCCCGACGGCTAAACGGAAGAGGCTGCAGGGCCGCCTCGGAATGGTCCAAGCATCGGATGCGATTGGGACGACTACCAGTGCCAACCCCTTATCCCGCGATGCGTCCGATACACAGATAGTTCCAAGGCGGCCGAGGAGCCTCACCGCATATCAATCGGGGTGCGAGGCGAGGGATGGGGCGGGAAGGCCCCAACGGCTAGACGGAAGAGGCTTCAGGGCCACCTCGGAATGGTCCAAGCATCGGACGCGCTTGGGGCGACTGCCAGTGCCAACCCCTTATCCCGCGATGCGTCCGATACACAGATGGTTCCAAGGCGGCCGAGGAGCCTCACCGCATAGCAATCGGGGGTGCGAGGCGAGGGATGGGGCGGGAAGGCCCCAACGGCTAGACGGAAGAGGCTTCAGGGCCGCCTAGGAATGGTCCAAGCATCGGACACGCTTGGGGCGACTACCAGTGACAGCCCCCTATCCCGCGATGCGTCCGATACGAAGATGGTTCCAAGGCGGCCGAGGAGCCTCACCGCATAGCAATCGGGGTGCGAGGTGGGGGATGCGGCGAGATGGCCCCAACGGCTAGACGGAAGAGGCCACAGGGCCGCGTCGGAATAGTCCAAGCATCGGACGCGCTTGGGGCGACTACCAGTGACAACCCCTTATCCCGCGATGCGTC
>NW_026728949.1:10000-87500 GCF_030272615.1 Cryptomeria japonica
CACGGTGCGCAACGCCGGTGCGAACCCGGGAGCGCCCCGATGTGTGCTCCAAGGTGCGGCGTGCACGAAGTCGGACCCCGGTTTGCCCCGGGTGCGCACCTCGCGTGCACCTTGGTGCGCACACCTTGGCTGGGTTGCGCGGCCTGGTGGGCACCATGGTGCGCACCAAGGAGCGCTCCGAAGTGTGCTCCAAGGTGCGGCGTGCACGAAGTCGGAGCCCGGTTTGCCCCGGGTACGCACCTCGCGTGCACCTTCGCCGGGGTGGGCACCTCGGCTGGGTTGCGCGCCCTGGTGCGCACCAAGGAGCGCTCCGAAGTGTGCTCCAAGGTGCGGCGTGCACGAAGTCGGAGCCCGGTTTGCCCCGGGTGCGCACCTTCGCCGCGGTGCGCACCATGGCGTGCACGAAGTCGGAGCCCGGTTTGCCCCGGGTGCGCACCTCGCGTGCACCTTCGGCGGGGTTGCGCGCCCTGGTGGGCACCATGGTGCGCACCAAGGAGCGCTCCGAAGTGTGCTCCAAGGTGCGGCGTGCACGAAGTCGGAGCCCGGTTTGCCCCGGGTGCGCACCTCGCGTGCACCTTCGGCGGGGTTGCGCGCCCTGGTGGGCACCATGGTGCGCACCAAGGAGCGCTCCGAAGTGTGCTCCAAGGTGCGGCGTGCACGAAGTCGGAGCCCGGTTTGCCCCGGGTGCGCACCTCGCGTGCACCTTCGCCGCGGTGGGCACCATGGCGTGCACGAAGTCGGAGCCCGGTTTGCCCCGGGTGCGCACCTCGCGTGCACCTTCGCCGGGGTGGGCACCTCGGCTGGGTTGCGCGCCCTGGTGCGCACCAAGGAGCGCTCCGAAGTGTGCTCCAAGGTGCGGCGTGCACGAAGTCGGAGCCCGGTTTGCCCCGGGTGCGCACCTCGCGTGCACCTTCGCCAGGGTGGGCACCTCGGTGCGCACACCTTCTCAATGTTTTCTTGCCTTTTCTGGAAATTGGTGAAGGCAGCGCATCAAAGGTGCGCACCTCGGTGTGCTCCGAGGTGCGAACCCGAGAGCGCTCCGAGGTGCCCACGAAGTCGAAAGTCGGGTTAATTGCATTGTTTTCCCCGGGTGCGCTCCGAGTGTGCGCAACATCGGCGCGCACCAAGGAGGGCTCCGAAGTGTGCTCCAAGGTGCGCACGATGGCGTGCACCTCTGGTGCGCACGATTCGGAGCTCGGTTTGACCGGGGTGCGCACACCTTGGCTGGGTTGCGCACCTTTTGTGCGCTCCAAGGTGCGCACGAAGTCGGAGCTCGGTTTGCCCCGGGTGCGCACCTTCGCCAGGGTGCGCACCTTGATGCGCACGCCTTGGCTGGGCTGCGCACCTTGGTGGGCGCCATGGTGCGCACCTTTCGTGCGCTCCAAGGTGCGCACGAAGTCGGAGCTCGGTTTGCCCCGGGTGCGCACCTTGGTGGGCGCCATGGTGCACTCCGAGGTGCCCAAGATTGGTGCGCACCAAGGAGCGCTCCGAAGTGCGCTCCAAGGTGCGCGCGAAGTCGAAAGTTGGGTTAATTGTCCGGTTTGCCTCGGGTGCGCACCTTGCGTGCACCTTCGCCAGGGTGGGCGCCTTGGTGCGCACACCTTGGCTGGGCTGCGCACACCTTGGCACCCGCGTTTCCTTCATTTTAAATTTTTTTTTTTTACAATCTCTCAAGTGGGAAATTCTATAATCTCAACTTTTTTTGCCTTTTCAGGAAACTTTTGAATGGAGCGCATCATTGGTGCGCTCCGAAGTGTGCTCCAAAGCTCTCTCCAGCTGCGTGCACCTGCCCCGGCCGCGCACCCGGCCCCGCCCAGCTTCGCTCACCTGTCCCGGGCGTCTGGTGCGGAACCTTAGAGTAAGAAACATCACCGTGCACCTTGGCCAACGTGCGCGACTCGACCGAGCGCGCACTGGCCGAGGTGCACACCGATTTCACCTGGGTGCGCGCGCAGCACCTCGGGCGCACCGGGGTGCGCGCACAACGCCCGGGTTGCACCGTGGCCTGTGTGCTCGGGGCGCCTCGGGTGCGCGCTCGGTGTCGCCCCCGCGCGCGCGGTAGTGCGGGCAGCGCACCCCGGCCCGGCCCGGCCCCGACGAGAACGCAAACGGGCAAAAGGTTTATTCAAATAGCATTGCGACGCCCGGCGAAAAACTAAAAAAGGGTGCAACACCGGGACTTCCCGGGAGGTCACCCATCCCAGTACTACTCCGGCCCAAGCGCGCTTAACTGCGGAGTTCTGATGGGATCCGGTGCACTAACGCTGGTATGATCGCACCCGTTATGAGCTTGTCGCAGTGTGTACTTAGCAAACCGCGACCCACGTGCGAATCCACCCCGGCCACCCACCCCCGTCGAGGTGCACACCCTCCCTCGCGAAGTGCGCCCCGTTCGCCAAGTGTGAGCCCTGCCCGGGTGCGCGCACCTTGCTAGGGCGTCGGGTGTGCACCCGGCCCGGCCTACGTGCGTGCACCTGGAGGGGGCGTCGTGTGCGTGCAGTGTCCCGTCTGCAACGCGGTGCCCACACACCACCTCGGGCGCAACGACCTGCGCTCACATGTGGGCCGAGTGCACCTTGGTGCATGTTCGGGGCGCCTCGGGTGCACGCTCGATCTTGCCCCGGTGCACCAAGGCGCTCGGTTTGCCCCGGGTGCGCACTTGGTGCAAGGTGGGCACCCAAAATAGGGATCAAGCACCAAAACACAAGTTTCGGGATGCAAAATGGGACCCAAGGACCACAAATGCGTTCCAAGACCCATGATGGGTCCACGAGAACAAAAATGTGTTCCGAGACTTAATAAACAAATATTGGGTTTTAGGAGAAGAAACATGCTCTGATGCCCAAAACGAGAATCGACCCCGAAAAGGCCACAGGCCAAAAGTGGGATGCGAGACAAAAAAAAATGGGACCCGAGGACCAAAATTGGGTTCCCAGGTCGAAGACAGGGCAACCGGACAAGAAACGACCTCTAAGGCTCGAAATGAGTCCCGACGACTAAAACTTGACAAGAAGCACCCATCAGGCACCCAACTCGACACCCATGGGATGCCGACCCACCCGGGCTTCCACCTAGCACACCTTGGCACCCACCCACCCTCGCACCCAACCTCGCACCCAACTTAGCACCTTTGAACCCACATTGGCACTCACCCTGACCCTGGCACCTTGGAACCCACATTGGCACTCACCTTGACCCTGGCACCCACCTTTGCACTCACCTTGGGACCCACCCTGGCTCCCACCTCGGCACCCACCCAGACACCCACCTTGGTTCCTTGGCACCCACCTTGGATCCTTGGCACCCACCCCGACACCCACCTTGGCACGCAACTTGGCTACTTGCCACCCACCTTGGCTCCTTGACGCCCACCCCGACAACCACCCCGTGACCTACCCTGGCTAGGGTTGGTGCACACCCACCCTGGTGCCCACCTTGGCACCCACCCTATGACCCACCTTGGCACGCACCTTAGTACCCACCCCGTTACCCACCCTAGGACCCACCCCGTGACCCACCTTGGCCAGGGTGGGTGCCTTGGTGCGCACAACTTGCCTGGGCTGCACACCAGGGCGGGCTCAAGATGGCACCCGCGTTCCGTTTTTTTCACTATCTTTCAAAACGGAAATTTTAAAATCTCATTTTTTTCTTTTTTTTGCCTTTTCTGGAAATTAGTGAAGGCAGCGCATCAAAGGTGCGCAATGCTGGTGCGAACCCGGGAGCGCTCCGATGTGTGCTCCAAGGTGCGGCGTGCACGAAGTCCGAGCCCGGTTTGCCCCGGGTGCGCACCTCGCGTGCACCTTCGCCGGGGTGAGCACCTTGGCTGGGTTGCGCGCCCTGGTGCGTACCAAGGAGCGCTCTGAAGTGTGCTCCAAGGTGCGGCGTGCACGAAGTCGGAGCCCGGTTTGCCCCGGGTGTGCACCTCGGGTGCGCACCTCGCGTGCACCTTCGCTGCGGTGGGCACCTTGGCTGGGTTGCGCGCCTTGGTGGGCACCATGCAGTGCACGAAGTCGGAGCCCGGTTTGCCCCGGGCGCGCACCTCCGCCAGGGTGGGCACCTTGGTGCGCACAACTTGCCTGGGCTGCGCATCAGGAAGGGCTCAAGATGGCACCCGCGTTCCGTTTTTTTCACTATCTTTCAGAACGGAAATTTTAAAATATCGTTTTTTTTTGCCTTTTCTGGAAATTAGTGAAGGCAGCGCATCAAAGGTGCGCAACGCTGGTGCGAACCTGGGAGCGCTCCGATGTGTGCTCCAAGGTGCGGCGTGCACGAAGTCGGAGCCCGGTTTGCCTCGGTGTGCGCCCTGGTGGGCACCATGGTGCGCACCAAGGAGCGCTCCGAAGTGTGCTCCAAGGTGCGGCCTGCACGAAGTCGGAGCCCGGTTTGCCCCGGGTGTGCACCTCGGGTGGGCACCTTGGTGCGCATGCCTTGCCTGGGCTGCGCACCAGGGCGGGCTCAAGATGGCACCCGCGTTCCTTTTTTTTCACTATCTTTCAAAACGGAAATTTTAAAATCTCATTTTTTTTTGCCTTTTTCTGGAAATTAGTGAAGGCAGCGCATCAAAGGTGCGCACCTCGCTGCCCACCACGGTGCGCAACGCCGGTGGGCACCCGGGAGTGCTTCGAAGTGTGCTCCAAGGTGCTGCGTGCACGTTGTCGGAGCCCGGTTTGCCCCGGGTGCGCACCTCGCGTGCACCTTCGTCGGGGTGGGCACCTTGGCTTGGTTTGCCCCGGCTGCGCTCCGAAGCGGGGTTATTGGAGCGCCGCCTCTTTTTTTGTCGGAGCGTTTGGTGGGGTTTCTCGCATTGGCTCTTCCGAGGCCCGGTTGCCACCCTGGCGCGCACGAAGTCGGAAGTAGGGTTAATTGCCCGGGTGCGCACCTTTGCCAGGGTGGCACCTTACCTGGGCTGCGCACCAGGGCGGGCTCAAGATGGCACGCGCGTTCCGTTTTTTTCACTATCTTTCAAAACGGAAATTTTAAAATCTCCTTTTTTTTTTGCCTTTTCTGGAAATTAGTGAAGGCAGCGCATCAAAGGTGCGCACCTCGCTGCCCACCTTGGTGTGCTCTGAGGTGCGCACCCGGGAGCGCTACGAAGTGTGCTCCAAGGTGCGGCGTGCACGTTGTCGGAGCCCGGTTTGCCCCGGGTGCGCACCTCGCCTGCACCTTGGCCGGGGTGGGCACCTTGGCTGGGTTTGCCCAGGGTGCGCTCCGAAGCGGGGTTACTGGAGCGCCCCCTCTTTTTTTGTCAGAGAGTTTGGTGGGGTTTCTCGCATTGGCTCTTCCCAGGCCCGGTTGTTGGGTGCGCTCCCACCCTGGCGCGCGCGAAGTTGGAAGTTGGGTTAATTGCCCGGGCGCGCACCTTCGCCAGGGTGGGCACCTTGGTGCGCAAACCTTGGCTGGGCTGCGCACCAGGGCGGGCTCAAGATGGCACCAGCATTCCCTTTTTCTCACTATCTTTCAAAACGGAAATTTTAAAATCTCGTTTTTTTTTTGCCTTTTATGGAAATTAGTGAAGGCATCGCATCAAAGGTGCGCACCTCGCTGCCCACCTTGGTGTGCTCCGAGGTGCCCACCACGGTGCGCAACGCCGGTGCGAACCCGGGAGCGCCCCGATGTGTGCTCCAAGGTGCGGCGTGCACGAAGTCGGACCCCGGTTTGCCCCGGGTGCGCACCTCGCGTGCACCTTGGTGCGCACACCTTGGCTGGGTTGCGCGGCCTGGTGGGCACCATGGTGCGCACCAAGGAGCGCTCCGAAGTGTGCTCCAAGGTGCGGCGTGCACGAAGTCGGAGCCCGGTTTGCCCCGGGTGCGCACCTTCGCCGCGGTGGGCACCATGGCGTGCACGAAGTCGGAGCCCGGTTTGCCCCGGGTGCGCACCTCGCGTGCACCTTCGCCGGGGGTGGGCACCTCGGCTGGGTTGCGCGCCCTGGTGCGCACCAAGGAGCGCTCTGAAGTGTGCTCCAAGGTGCGGCGGTGCACGAAGTCGGAGCCCGGTTTGCCCCGGGTGTGCACCTCGCGTGCACCTTCGCTGCGGTGGGGCACCTTGGCTGGGTTGCGCGCCTTGGTGGGCACCATGCAGTGCACGAAGTCGGAGCCCGGTTTGCCCCCGGGCGCGCACCTCCGCCAGGGTGGGCACCTTGGTGCGCACAACTTGCCTGGGCTGCGCACCAGGAAGGGCTCAAGATGGCACCCGCGTTCCGTTTTTTTCACTATCTTTCAGAACGGAAATTTTAAAATATCGTTTTTTTTTGCCTTTTCTGGAAATTAGTGAAGGCAGCGCATCAAAGGGTGCGCAACGCTGGTGCGAACCTGGGAGCGCTCCGATGTGTGCTCCAAGGTGCGGCGTGCACGAAGTCGGACCCCGGTTTGCCCCGGGTGCGCACCTCGCGTGCACCTTGGTGCGCACACCTTGGCTGGGTTGCGCGCCCTGGTGGGCACCATGGTGCGCACCAAGGAGCGCTCCGAAGTGTGCTCCAAGGTGCGGCGTGCACGAAGTCGGAGCCCGGTTTGCCCCGGGTGCGCACCTCGCGTGCACCTTCGCCGCGGTGGGCACCATGGCGTGCACGAAGTCGGAGCCCGGTTTGCCCCGGGTGCGCACCTCGCGTGCACCTTCGCCGGGGTGGGCACCTTGGTGTGCAGACCTTGGCTGGGTTGCGCGCCCTGGTGGGCACCATGGTGCGCACCAAGGAGCGCTCCGAAGTGTGCTCCAAGGTGCGGCCTGCACGAAGTCGGAGCCCGGTTTTGCCCCGGGTGTGCACCTCGGGTGGGCACCTTGGTGCGCATGCCTTGCCTGGGCTGCGCACCAGGGCGGGCTCAAGATGGCACCCGCGTTCCTTTTTTTTCACTATCTTTCAAAACGGAAATTTTAAAATCTCATTTTTTTTTTGCCTTTTTCTGGAAATTAGTGAAGGCAGCGCATCAAAGGTGCGCACCTCGCTGCCCACCACGGTGCGCAACGCCGGTGGGCACCGGGAGTGCTTCGAAGTGTGCTCCAAGGTGCTGCGTGCACGTTGTCGGAGCCCGGTTTGCCCCGGGTGCGCACCTCGCGTGCACCTTCGTCGGGGTGGGCACCTTGGCTGGGTTTGCCCCGGCTGCGCTCCGAAGCGGGGTTATTGGAGCGCCGCCTCTTTTTTTGTCGGAGCGTTTGGTGGGGTTTCTCGCATTGGCTCTTCCGAGGCCCGGTTGCCACCCTGGCGCGCACGAAGTCGGAAGTAGGGTTAATTGCCCGGGTGCGCACCTTTGCCAGGGTGGGCACCTTACCTGGGCTGCGCACCAGGGCGGGCTCAAGATGGCACGCGCGTTCCGTTTTTTCACTATCTTTCAAAACGGAAATTTTAAAATCTCCTTTTTTTTTTGCCTTTTCTGGAAATTAGTGAAGGCAGCGCATCAAAGGTGCGCACCTCGCTGCCCACCTTGGTGTGCTCTGAGGTGCGCACCCGGGGAGCGCTACGAAGTGTGCTCCAAGGTGCGGCGTGCACGTTGTCGGAGCCCGGTTTGCCCCGGGTGCGCACCTCGCCTGCACCTTGGCCGGGGTGGGCACCTTGGCTGGGTTTGCCCAGGGTGCGCTCCGAAGCGGGGTTACTGGAGCGCCCCCTCTTTTTTTGTCAGAGCGTTTGGTGGGGTTTCTCGCATTGGCTCTTCCCAGGCCCGGTTGTTGGGTGCGCTCCCACCCTGGCTGCGCGCGAAGTTGGAAGTTGGGTTTAATTGCCCGGGCGCGCACCTTCGCCAGGGTGGGCACCTTGGTGCGCACACCTTGGCTGGGCTGCGCACCAGGGCGGGCTCAAGATGGCACCAGCATTCCCTTTTTCTCACTATCTTTCAAAACGGAAATTTTAAAATCTCGTTTTTTTTTTTGCCTTTTATGGAAATTAGTGAAGGCATCGCATCAAAGGTGCGCACCTCGCTGCCCACCTTGGTGTGCTCCGAGGTGCCCACCACGGTGCGCAACGCCGGTGCGAACCCGGGAGCGCCCCGATGTGTGCTCCAAGGTGCGGCGTGCACGAAGTCGGACCCCGGTTTGCCCCGGGTGCGCACCTCGCGTGCACCTTGGTGCGCACACCTTGGCTGGGTTGCGCGGCCTGGTGGGCACCATGGTGCGCACCAAGGAGCGCTCCGAAGTGTGCTCCAAGGTGCGGCGTGCACGAAGTCGGAGCCCGGTTTGCCCCGGGGTACGCACCTCGCGTGCACCTTCGCCGGGGGTGGGCACCTCGGCTGGGTTGCGCGCCCTGGTGCGCACCAAGGAGCGCTCCGAAGTGTGCTCCAAGGTGCGGCGTGCACGAAGTCGGAGCCCGGTTTGCCCCGGGTGCGCACCTTCGCCGCGGTGCGCACCATGGCGTGCACGAAGTCGGAGCCCGGTTTGCCCCGGGTGCGCACCTCGCGTGCACCTTCGGCGGGGTTGCGCGCCCTGGTGGGCACCATGGTGCGCACCAAGGAGCGCTCCGAAGTGTGCTCCAAGGTGCGGCGTGCACGAAGTCGGAGCCCGGTTTTGCCCCGGGTGCGCACCTCGCGTGCACCTTCGGCGGGGGTTGCGCGCCCTGGTGGGCACCATGGTGCGCACCAAGGAGCGCTCCGAAGTGTGCTCCAAGGTGCGGCGTGCACGAAGTCGGAGCCCGGTTTGCCCCGGGTGCGCACCTCGCGTGCACCTTCGCCGCGGTGGGCACCATGGCGTGCACGAAGTCGGAGCCCGGTTTGCCCCGGGTGCGCACCTCGCGTGCACCTTCGCCGGGGTGGGCACCTCGGCTGGGTTGCGCGCCCTGGTGCGCACCAAGGAGCGCTCCGAAGTGTGCTCCAAGGTGCGGCGTGCACGAAGTCGGAGCCCGGTTTGCCCCGGGTGCGCACCTCGCGTGCACCTTCGCCAGGGTGGGCACCTCGGTGCGCACACCTTCTCAATGTTTTCTTGCCTTTTCTGGAAATTGGTGAAGGCAGCGCATCAAAGGTGCGCACCTCGGTGTGCTCCGAGGTGCGAACCCGAGAGCGCTCCGAGGTGCCCACGAAGTCGAAAAGTCGGGTTAATTGCATTGTTTTCCCCGGGTGCGCTCCGAGGTGCGCAACATCGGCGCGCACCAAGGAGGGCTCCGAAGTGTGCTCCAAGGTGCGCACGATGGCGTGCACCTCTGGTGCGCACGATTCGGAGCTCGGTTGACCGGGGTGCGCACACCTTGGCTGGGTTGCGCACCTTTTGTGCGCTCCAAGGTGCGCACGAAGTCGGAGCTCGGTTTGCCCCGGGTGCGCACCTTCGCCAGGGTGCGCACCTTGATGCGCACGCCTTGGCTGGGCTGCGCACCTTGGTGGGCGCCATGGTGCGCACCTTTCGTGCGCTCCAAGGTGCGCACGAAGTCGGAGCTCGGTTTGCCCCGGGTGCGCACCTTGGTGGGCGCCATGGTGCACTCCGAGGTGCCCAAGATTGGTGCGCACCAAGGAGCGCTCCGAAGTGCGCTCCAAGGTGCGCGCGAAGTCGAAAGTTGGGTTAATTGTCCGGTTTGCCTCGGGTGCGCACCTTGCGTGCACCTTCGCCAGGGTGGGCGCCTTGGTGCGCACACCTTGGCTGGGCTGCGCACACCTTGGCACCCGCGTTTCCTTCATTTTAAAATTTTTTTTTTTTTACAATCTCTCAAGTGGGAAATTCTATAATCTCAACTTTTTTTGCCTTTTCAGGAAACTTTTGAATGGAGCGCATCATTGGTGCGCTCCGAAGTGTGCTCCAAAGCTCTCTCCAGCTGCGTGCATCCTGCCCCGGCCGCGCACCCGGCCCCGCCCAGCTTCGCTCACCTGTCCCGGGCGTCTGGTGCGGAACCTTAGAGTAAGAAACATCACCGTGCACCTTGGCCAACGTGCGCGACTCGACCGAGCGCGCACTGGCCGAGGTGCACACCGATTTCACCTGGGTGCGCGCGCAGCACCTCGGGCGCACCGGGGGTGCGCGCACAACGCCCGGGTTGCACCGTGGCCTGTTGTGCTCGGGGCGCCTCGGGTGCGCGCTCGGTGTCGCCCCCGCGCGCGCGGTAGTGCGGGCAGCGCACCCCCGGCCCGGCCCGGCCCCGACGAGAACGCAAACGGGCAAAAGGTTTATTCAAATAGCATTGCGACGCCCGGCGAAAAAACTAAAAAAGGGTGCAACACCGGGACTTCCCGGGAGGTCACCCATCCCAGTACTACTCCGGCCCAAGCGCGCTTAACTGCGGAGTTCTGATGGGATCCGGTGCACTAACGCTGGTATGATCGCACCCGTTATGAGCTTGTCGCAGTGTGTACTTAGCAAACCGCGACCCACGTGCGAATCCACCCCGGCCACCCACCCCCGTCGAGGTGCACACCCTCCCTCGCGAAGTGCGCCCCGTTCGCCAAGTGTGAGCCCTGCCCGGGTGCGCGCACCTTGCTAGGGCGTCGGGTGTGCACCCGGCCCCGGCCTACGTGCGTGCACCTGGAGGGGGGCGTCGTGTGCGTGCAGGTGTCCCGTCTGCAACGCGGTGCCCACACACCACCTCGGGCGCAACGACCTGCGCTCACATGTGGGCCGACGACCTGCGCTCACATGTGGGCCGAGTGCACCTTGGTGCATGTTCGGGGCGCCTCGGGTGCACGCTCGATCTTGCCCCGGTGCACCAAGGCGCTCGGTTTGCCCCGGGTGCGCACTTGGTGCAAGGTGGGCACCCAAAATAGGGATCAAGCACCAAAACACAAGTTTCGGGATGCAAAATGGGACCCAAGGACCACAAATGCGTTCCAAGACCCATGATGGGTCCACGAGAACAAAAATGTGTTCCGAGACTTAATAAACAAATATTGGGTTTTAGGAGAAGAAACATGCTCTGATGCCCAAAACGAGAATCGACCCCGAAAAGGCCACAGGCCAAAAGTGGGATGCGAGACAAAAAAAAATGGGACCCGAGGACCAAAATTGGGTTCCCAGGTCGAAGACAGGGCAACCGGACAAGAAACGACCTCTAAGGCTCGAAATGAGTCCCGACGACTAAAACTTGACAAGAAGCACCCATCAGGCACCCAACTCGACACCCATGGGATGCCGACCCACCCGGGCTTCCACCTAGCACACCTTGGCACCCACCCACCCTCGCACCCAACCTCGCACCCAACTTAGCACCTTTGAACCCACATTGGCACTCACCCTGACCCTGGCACCTTGGAACCCACATTGGCACTCACCTTGACCCTGGCACCCACCTTTGCACTCACCTTGGGACCCACCCTGGCTCCCACCTCGGCACCCACCCAGACACCCACCTTGGTTCCTTGGCACCCACCTTGGATCCTTGGCACCCACCCCGACACCCACCTTGGCACGCAACTTGGCTACTTGCCACCCACCTTGGCTCCTTGACGCCCACCCCGACAACCACCCCGTGACCTACCCTGGCTAGGGTTGGTGCACACCCACCCTGGTGCCCACCTTGGCACCCACCCTATGACCCACCTTGGCACGCACCTTAGTACCCACCCCGTTACCCACCCTAGGACCCACCCCGTGACCCACCTTGGCCAGGGTGGGTGCCTTGGTGCGCACAACTTGCCTGGGCTGCACACCAGGGCGGGCTCAAGATGGCACCCGCGTTCCGTTTTTTTCACTATCTTTCAAAACGGAAATTTTAAAATCTCATTTTTTTCTTTTTTTTGCCTTTTCTGGAAATTAGTGAAGGCAGCGCATCAAAGGTGCGCAATGCTGGTGCGAACCCGGGAGCGCTCCGATGTGTGCTCCAAGGTGCGGCGTGCACGAAGTCCGAGCCCGGTTTGCCCCGGGTGCGCACCTCGCGTGCACCTTCGCCGGGGTGAGCACCTTGGCTGGGTTGCGCGCCCTGGTGCGTACCAAGGAGCGCTCTGAAGTGTGCTCCAAGGTGCGGCGTGCACGAAGTCGGAGCCCGGTTTGCCCCGGGTGTGCACCTCGGGTGCGCACCTCGCGTGCACCTTCGCTGCGGTGGGCACCTTGGCTGGGTTGCGCGCCTTGGTGGGCACCATGCAGTGCACGAAGTCGGAGCCCGGTTTGCCCCGGGCGCGCACCTCCGCCAGGGTGGGCACCTTGGTGCGCACAACTTGCCTGGGCTGCGCATCAGGAAGGGCTCAAGATGGCACCCGCGTTCCGTTTTTTTCACTATCTTTCAGAACGGAAATTTTAAAATATCGTTTTTTTTTGCCTTTTCTGGAAATTAGTGAAGGCAGCGCATCAAAGGTGCGCAACGCTGGTGCGAACCTGGGAGCGCTCCGATGTGTGCTCCAAGGTGCGGCGTGCACGAAGTCGGAGCCCGGTTTGCCTCGGGTGCGCCCTGGTGGGCACCATGGTGCGCACCAAGGAGCGCTCCGAAGTGTGCTCCAAGGTGCGGCCTGCACGAAGTCGGAGCCCGGTTTGCCCCGGGTGTGCACCTCGGGTGGGCACCTTGGTGCGCATGCCTTGCCTGGGCTGCGCACCAGGGCGGGCTCAAGATGGCACCCGCGTTCCTTTTTTTTCACTATCTTTCAAAACGGAAATTTTAAAATCTCATTTTTTTTTGCCTTTTTCTGGAAATTAGTGAAGGCAGCGCATCAAAGGTGCGCACCTCGCTGCCCACCACGGTGCGCAACGCCGGTGGGCACCCGGGAGTGCTTCGAAGTGTGCTCCAAGGTGCTGCGTGCACGTTGTCGGAGCCCGGTTTGCCCCGGGTGCGCACCTCGCGTGCACCTTCGTCGGGGTGGGCACCTTGGCTTGGTTTGCCCCGGCTGCGCTCCGAAGCGGGGTTATTGGAGCGCCGCCTCTTTTTTTGTCGGAGCGTTTGGTGGGGTTTCTCGCATTGGCTCTTCCGAGGCCCGGTTGCCACCCTGGCGCGCACGAAGTCGGAAGTAGGGTTAATTGCCCGGGTGCGCACCTTTGCCAGGGTGGCACCTTACCTGGGCTGCGCACCAGGGCGGGCTCAAGATGGCACGCGCGTTCCGTTTTTTTCACTATCTTTCAAAACGGAAATTTTAAAATCTCCTTTTTTTTTTGCCTTTTCTGGAAATTAGTGAAGGCAGCGCATCAAAGGTGCGCACCTCGCTGCCCACCTTGGTGTGCTCTGAGGTGCGCACCCGGGAGCGCTACGAAGTGTGCTCCAAGGTGCGGCGTGCACGTTGTCGGAGCCCGGTTTGCCCCGGGTGCGCACCTCGCCTGCACCTTGGCCGGGGTGGGCACCTTGGCTGGGTTTGCCCAGGGTGCGCTCCGAAGCGGGGTTACTGGAGCGCCCCCTCTTTTTTTGTCAGAGAGTTTGGTGGGGTTTCTCGCATTGGCTCTTCCCAGGCCCGGTTGTTGGGTGCGCTCCCACCCTGGCGCGCGCGAAGTTGGAAGTTGGGTTAATTGCCCGGGCGCGCACCTTCGCCAGGGTGGGCACCTTGGTGCGCAAACCTTGGCTGGGCTGCGCACCAGGGCGGGCTCAAGATGGCACCAGCATTCCCTTTTTCTCACTATCTTTCAAAACGGAAATTTTAAAATCTCGTTTTTTTTTTGCCTTTTATGGAAATTAGTGAAGGCATCGCATCAAAGGTGCGCACCTCGCTGCCCACCTTGGTGTGCTCCGAGGTGCCCACCACGGTGCGCAACGCCGGTGCGAACCCGGGAGCGCCCCGATGTGTGCTCCAAGGTGCGGCGTGCACGAAGTCGGACCCCGGTTTGCCCCGGGTGCGCACCTCGCGTGCACCTTGGTGCGCACACCTTGGCTGGGTTGCGCGGCCTGGTGGGCACCATGGTGCGCACCAAGGAGCGCTCCGAAGTGTGCTCCAAGGTGCGGCGTGCACGAAGTCGGAGCCCGGTTTGCCCCGGGTGCGCACCTTCGCCGCGGTGGGCACCATGGCGTGCACGAAGTCGGAGCCCGGTTTGCCCCGGGTGCGCACCTCGCGTGCACCTTCGCCGGGGTGGGCACCTCGGCTGGGTTGCGCGCCCTGGTGCGCACCAAGGAGCGCTCTGAAGTGTGCTCCAAGGTGCGGCGTGCACGAAGTCGGAGCCCGGTTTGCCCCGGGTGTGCACCTCGCGTGCACCTTCGCTGCGGTGGGCACCTTGGCTGGGTTGCGCGCCTTGGTGGGCACCATGCAGTGCACGAAGTCGGAGCCCGGTTTGCCCCGGGCGCGCACCTCCGCCAGGGTGGGCACCTTGGTGCGCACAACTTGCCTGGGCTGCGCACCAGGAAGGGCTCAAGATGGCACCCGCGTTCCGTTTTTTTCACTATCTTTCAGAACGGAAATTTTAAAATATCGTTTTTTTTTGCCTTTTCTGGAAATTAGTGAAGGCAGCGCATCAAAGGTGCGCAACGCTGGTGCGAACCTGGGAGCGCTCCGATGTGTGCTCCAAGGTGCGGCGTGCACGAAGTCGGACCCCGGTTTGCCCCGGGTGCGCACCTCGCGTGCACCTTGGTGCGCACACCTTGGCTGGGTTGCGCGCCCTGGTGGGCACCATGGTGCGCACCAAGGAGCGCTCCGAAGTGTGCTCCAAGGTGCGGCGTGCACGAAGTCGGAGCCCGGTTTGCCCCGGGTGCGCACCTCGCGTGCACCTTCGCCGCGGTGGGCACCATGGCGTGCACGAAGTCGGAGCCCGGTTTGCCCCGGGTGCGCACCTCGCGTGCACCTTCGCCGGGGTGGGCACCTTAGTGTGCAGACCTTGGCTGGGTTGCGCGCCCTGGTGGGCACCATGGTGCGCACCAAGGAGCGCTCCGAAGTGTGCTCCAAGGTGCGGCCTGCACGAAGTCGGAGCCCGGTTTGCCCCGGGTGTGCACCTCGGGTGGGCACCTTGGTGCGCATGCCTTGCCTGGGCTGCGCACCAGGGCGGGCTCAAGATGGCACCCGCGTTCCTTTTTTTTCACTATCTTTCAAAACGGAAATTTTAAAATCTCATTTTTTTTTGCCTTTTTCTGGAAATTAGTGAAGGCAGCGCATCAAAGGTGCGCACCTCGCTGCCCACCACGGTGCGCAACGCCGGTGGGCACCCGGGAGTGCTTCGAAGTGTGCTCCAAGGTGCTGCGTGCACGTTGTCGGAGCCCGGTTTGCCCCGGGTGCGCACCTCGCGTGCACCTTCGTCGGGGTGGGCACCTTGGCTGGGTTTGCCCCGGCTGCGCTCCGAAGCGGGGTTATTGGAGCGCCGCCTCTTTTTTTGTCGGAGCGTTTGGTGGGGTTTCTCGCATTGGCTCTTCCGAGGCCCGGTTGCCACCCTGGCGCGCACGAAGTCGGAAGTAGGGTTAATTGCCCGGGTGCGCACCTTTGCCAGGGTGGGCACCTTACCTGGGCTGCGCACCAGGGCGGGCTCAAGATGGCACGCGCGTTCCGTTTTTTTCACTATCTTTCAAAACGGAAATTTTAAAATCTCCTTTTTTTTTTGCCTTTTCTGGAAATTAGTGAAGGCAGCGCATCAAAGGTGCGCACCTCGCTGCCCACCTTGGTGTGCTCTGAGGTGCGCACCCGGGAGCGCTACGAAGTGTGCTCCAAGGTGCGGCGTGCACGTTGTCGGAGCCCGGTTTGCCCCGGGTGCGCACCTCGCCTGCACCTTGGCCGGGGTGGGCACCTTGGCTGGGTTTGCCCAGGGTGCGCTCCGAAGCGGGGTTACTGGAGCGCCCCCTCTTTTTTTGTCAGAGCGTTTGGTGGGGTTTCTCGCATTGGCTCTTCCCAGGCCCGGTTGTTGGGTGCGCTCCCACCCTGGCGCGCGCGAAGTTGGAAGTTGGGTTAATTGCCCGGGCGCGCACCTTCGCCAGGGTGGGCACCTTGGTGCGCACACCTTGGCTGGGCTGCGCACCAGGGCGGGCTCAAGATGGCACCAGCATTCCCTTTTTCTCACTATCTTTCAAAACGGAAATTTTAAAATCTCGTTTTTTTTTTGCCTTTTATGGAAATTAGTGAAGGCATCGCATCAAAGGTGCGCACCTCGCTGCCCACCTTGGTGTGCTCCGAGGTGCCCACCACGGTGCGCAACGCCGGTGCGAACCCGGGAGCGCCCCGATGTGTGCTCCAAGGTGCGGCGTGCACGAAGTCGGACCCCGGTTTGCCCCGGGTGCGCACCTCGCGTGCACCTTGGTGCGCACACCTTGGCTGGGTTGCGCGGCCTGGTGGGCACCATGGTGCGCACCAAGGAGCGCTCCGAAGTGTGCTCCAAGGTGCGGCGTGCACGAAGTCGGAGCCCGGTTTGCCCCGGGTACGCACCTCGCGTGCACCTTCGCCGGGGTGGGCACCTCGGCTGGGTTGCGCGCCCTGGTGCGCACCAAGGAGCGCTCCGAAGTGTGCTCCAAGGTGCGGCGTGCACGAAGTCGGAGCCCGGTTTGCCCCGGGTGCGCACCTTCGCCGCGGTGCGCACCATGGCGTGCACGAAGTCGGAGCCCGGTTTGCCCCGGGTGCGCACCTCGCGTGCACCTTCGGCGGGGTTGCGCGCCCTGGTGGGCACCATGGTGCGCACCAAGGAGCGCTCCGAAGTGTGCTCCAAGGTGCGGCGTGCACGAAGTCGGAGCCCGGTTTGCCCCGGGTGCGCACCTCGCGTGCACCTTCGGCGGGGTTGCGCGCCCTGGTGGGCACCATGGTGCGCACCAAGGAGCGCTCCGAAGTGTGCTCCAAGGTGCGGCGTGCACGAAGTCGGAGCCCGGTTTGCCCCGGGTGCGCACCTCGCGTGCACCTTCGCCGCGGTGGGCACCATGGCGTGCACGAAGTCGGAGCCCGGTTTGCCCCGGGTGCGCACCTCGCGTGCACCTTCGCCGGGGTGGGCACCTCGGCTGGGTTGCGCGCCCTGGTGCGCACCAAGGAGCGCTCCGAAGTGTGCTCCAAGGTGCGGCGTGCACGAAGTCGGAGCCCGGTTTGCCCCGGGTGCGCACCTCGCGTGCACCTTCGCCAGGGTGGGCACCTCGGTGCGCACACCTTCTCAATGTTTTCTTGCCTTTTCTGGAAATTGGTGAAGGCAGCGCATCAAAGGTGCGCACCTCGGTGTGCTCCGAGGTGCGAACCCGAGAGCGCTCCGAGGTGCCCACGAAGTCGAAAGTCGGGTTAATTGCATTGTTTTCCCCGGGTGCGCTCCGAGGTGCGCAACATCGGCGCGCACCAAGGAGGGCTCCGAAGTGTGCTCCAAGGTGCGCACGATGGCGTGCACCTCTGGTGCGCACGATTCGGAGCTCGGTTTGACCGGGGTGCGCACACCTTGGCTGGGTTGCGCACCTTTTGTGCGCTCCAAGGTGCGCACGAAGTCGGAGCTCGGTTTGCCCCGGGTGCGCACCTTCGCCAGGGTGCGCACCTTGATGCGCACGCCTTGGCTGGGCTGCGCACCTTGGTGGGCGCCATGGTGCGCACCTTTCGTGCGCTCCAAGGTGCGCACGAAGTCGGAGCTCGGTTTGCCCCGGGTGCGCACCTTGGTGGGCGCCATGGTGCACTCCGAGGTGCCCAAGATTGGTGCGCACCAAGGAGCGCTCCGAAGTGCGCTCCAAGGTGCGCGCGAAGTCGAAAGTTGGGTTAATTGTCCGGTTTGCCTCGGGTGCGCACCTTGCGTGCACCTTCGCCAGGGTGGGCGCCTTGGTGCGCACACCTTGGCTGGGCTGCGCACACCTTGGCACCCGCGTTTCCTTCATTTTAAATTTTTTTTTTTTACAATCTCTCAAGTGGGAAATTCTATAATCTCAACTTTTTTTGCCTTTTCAGGAAACTTTTGAATGGAGCGCATCATTGGTGCGCTCCGAAGTGTGCTCCAAAGCTCTCTCCAGCTGCGTGCACCTGCCCCGGCCGCGCACCCGGCCCCGCCCAGCTTCGCTCACCTGTCCCGGGCGTCTGGTGCGGAACCTTAGAGTAAGAAACATCACCGTGCACCTTGGCCAACGTGCGCGACTCGACCGAGCGCGCACTGGCCGAGGTGCACACCGATTTCACCTGGGTGCGCGCGCAGCACCTCGGGCGCACCGGGGTGCGCGCACAACGCCCGGGTTGCACCGTGGCCTGTGTGCTCGGGGCGCCTCGGGTGCGCGCTCGGTGTCGCCCCCGCGCGCTGCGGTAGTGCGGGCAGCGCACCCCGGCCCGGCCCGGCCCCGACGAGAACGCAAACGGGCAAAAGGTTTATTCAAATAGCATTGCGACGCCCGGCGAAAAACTAAAAAAGGGTGCAACACCGGGACTTCCCGGGAGGTCACCCATCCCAGTACTACTCCGGCCCAAGCGCGCTTAACTGCGGAGTTCTGATGGGATCCGGTGCACTAACGCTGGTATGATCGCACCCGTTATGAGCTTGTCGCAGTGTGTACTTAGCAAACCGCGACCCACGTGCGAATCCACCCCGGCCACCCACCCCCGTCGAGGTGCACACCCTCCCTCGCGAAGTGCGCCCCGTTCGCCAAGTGTGAGCCCTGCCCGGGTGCGCGCACCTTGCTAGGGCGTCGGGTGTGCACCCGGCCCGGCCTACGTGCGTGCACCTGGAGGGGGCGTCGTGTGCGTGCAGTGTCCCGTCTGCAACGCGGTGCCCACACACCACCTCGGGCGCAACGACCTGCGCTCACATGTGGGCCGAGTGCACCTTGGTGCATGTTCGGGGCGCCTCGGGTGCACGCTCGATCTTGCCCCGGTGCACCAAGGCGCTCGGTTTGCCCCGGGTGCGCACTTGGTGCAAGGTGGGCACCCAAAATAGGGATCAAGCACCAAAACACAAGTTTCGGGATGCAAAATGGGACCCAAGGACCACAAATGCGTTCCAAGACCCATGATGGGTCCACGAGAACAAAAATGTGTTCCGAGACTTAATAAACAAATATTGGGTTTTAGGAGAAGAAACATGCTCTGATGCCCAAAACGAGAATCGACCCCGAAAAGGCCACAGGCCAAAAGTGGGATGCGAGACAAAAAAAAATGGGACCCGAGGACCAAAATTGGGTTCCCAGGTCGAAGACAGGGCAACCGGACAAGAAACGACCTCTAAGGCTCGAAATGAGTCCCGACGACTAAAACTTGACAAGAAGCACCCATCAGGCACCCAACTCGACACCCATGGGATGCCGACCCACCCGGGCTTCCACCTAGCACACCTTGGCACCCACCCACCCTCGCACCCAACCTCGCACCCAACTTAGCACCTTTGAACCCACATTGGCACTCACCCTGACCCTGGCACCTTGGAACCCACATTGGCACTCACCTTGACCCTGGCACCCACCTTTGCACTCACCTTGGGACCCACCCTGGCTCCCACCTCGGCACCCACCCAGACACCCACCTTGGTTCCTTGGCACCCACCTTGGATCCTTGGCACCCACCCCGACACCCACCTTGGCACGCAACTTGGCTACTTGCCACCCACCTTGGCTCCTTGACGCCCACCCCGACAACCACCCCGTGACCTACCCTGGCTAGGGTTGGTGCACACCCACCCTGGTGCCCACCTTGGCACCCACCCTATGACCCACCTTGGCACGCACCTTAGTACCCACCCCGTTACCCACCCTAGGACCCACCCCGTGACCCACCTTGGCCAGGGTGGGTGCCTTGGTGCGCACAACTTGCCTGGGCTGCACACCAGGGCGGGCTCAAGATGGCACCCGCGTTCCGTTTTTTTCACTATCTTTCAAAACGGAAATTTTAAAATCTCATTTTTTTCTTTTTTTTGCCTTTTCTGGAAATTAGTGAAGGCAGCGCATCAAAGGTGCGCAATGCTGGTGCGAACCCGGGAGCGCTCCGATGTGTGCTCCAAGGTGCGGCGTGCACGAAGTCCGAGCCCGGTTTGCCCCGGGTGCGCACCTCGCGTGCACCTTCGCCGGGGTGAGCACCTTGGCTGGGTTGCGCGCCCTGGTGCGTACCAAGGAGCGCTCTGAAGTGTGCTCCAAGGTGCGGCGTGCACGAAGTCGGAGCCCGGTTTGCCCCGGGTGTGCACCTCGGGTGCGCACCTCGCGTGCACCTTCGCTGCGGTGGGCACCTTGGCTGGGTTGCGCGCCTTGGTGGGCACCATGCAGTGCACGAAGTCGGAGCCCGGTTTGCCCCGGGCGCGCACCTCCGCCAGGGTGGGCACCTTGGTGCGCACAACTTGCCTGGGCTGCGCATCAGGAAGGGCTCAAGATGGCACCCGCGTTCCGTTTTTTTCACTATCTTTCAGAACGGAAATTTTAAAATATCGTTTTTTTTTGCCTTTTCTGGAAATTAGTGAAGGCAGCGCATCAAAGGTGCGCAACGCTGGTGCGAACCTGGGAGCGCTCCGATGTGTGCTCCAAGGTGCGGCGTGCACGAAGTCGGAGCCCGGTTTGCCTCGGGTGCGCCCTGGTGGGCACCATGGTGCGCACCAAGGAGCGCTCCGAAGTGTGCTCCAAGGTGCGGCCTGCACGAAGTCGGAGCCCGGTTTGCCCCGGGTGTGCACCTCGGGTGGGCACCTTGGTGCGCATGCCTTGCCTGGGCTGCGCACCAGGGCGGGCTCAAGATGGCACCCGCGTTCCTTTTTTTTCACTATCTTTCAAAACGGAAATTTTAAAATCTCATTTTTTTTTGCCTTTTTCTGGAAATTAGTGAAGGCAGCGCATCAAAGGTGCGCACCTCGCTGCCCACCACGGTGCGCAACGCCGGTGGGCACCCGGGAGTGCTTCGAAGTGTGCTCCAAGGTGCTGCGTGCACGTTGTCGGAGCCCGGTTTGCCCCGGGTGCGCACCTCGCGTGCACCTTCGTCGGGGTGGGCACCTTGGCTTGGTTTGCCCCGGCTGCGCTCCGAAGCGGGGTTATTGGAGCGCCGCCTCTTTTTTTGTCGGAGCGTTTGGTGGGGTTTCTCGCATTGGCTCTTCCGAGGCCCGGTTGCCACCCTGGCGCGCACGAAGTCGGAAGTAGGGTTAATTGCCCGGGTGCGCACCTTTGCCAGGGTGGCACCTTACCTGGGCTGCGCACCAGGGCGGGCTCAAGATGGCACGCGCGTTCCGTTTTTTTCACTATCTTTCAAAACGGAAATTTTAAAATCTCCTTTTTTTTTTGCCTTTTCTGGAAATTAGTGAAGGCAGCGCATCAAAGGTGCGCACCTCGCTGCCCACCTTGGTGTGCTCTGAGGTGCGCACCCGGGAGCGCTACGAAGTGTGCTCCAAGGTGCGGCGTGCACGTTGTCGGAGCCCGGTTTGCCCCGGGTGCGCACCTCGCCTGCACCTTGGCCGGGGTGGGCACCTTGGCTGGGTTTGCCCAGGGTGCGCTCCGAAGCGGGGTTACTGGAGCGCCCCCTCTTTTTTTGTCAGAGAGTTTGGTGGGGTTTCTCGCATTGGCTCTTCCCAGGCCCGGTTGTTGGGTGCGCTCCCACCCTGGCGCGCGCGAAGTTGGAAGTTGGGTTAATTGCCCGGGCGCGCACCTTCGCCAGGGTGGGCACCTTGGTGCGCAAACCTTGGCTGGGCTGCGCACCAGGGCGGGCTCAAGATGGCACCAGCATTCCCTTTTTCTCACTATCTTTCAAAACGGAAATTTTAAAATCTCGTTTTTTTTTTGCCTTTTATGGAAATTAGTGAAGGCATCGCATCAAAGGTGCGCACCTCGCTGCCCACCTTGGTGTGCTCCGAGGTGCCCACCACGGTGCGCAACGCCGGTGCGAACCCGGGAGCGCCCCGATGTGTGCTCCAAGGTGCGGCGTGCACGAAGTCGGACCCCGGTTTGCCCCGGGTGCGCACCTCGCGTGCACCTTGGTGCGCACACCTTGGCTGGGTTGCGCGGCCTGGTGGGCACCATGGTGCGCACCAAGGAGCGCTCCGAAGTGTGCTCCAAGGTGCGGCGTGCACGAAGTCGGAGCCCGGTTTGCCCCGGGTGCGCACCTTCGCCGCGGTGGGCACCATGGCGTGCACGAAGTCGGAGCCCGGTTTGCCCCGGGTGCGCACCTCGCGTGCACCTTCGCCGGGGTGGGCACCTCGGCTGGGTTGCGCGCCCTGGTGCGCACCAAGGAGCGCTCTGAAGTGTGCTCCAAGGTGCGGCGTGCACGAAGTCGGAGCCCGGTTTGCCCCGGGTGTGCACCTCGCGTGCACCTTCGCTGCGGTGGGCACCTTGGCTGGGTTGCGCGCCTTGGTGGGCACCATGCAGTGCACGAAGTCGGAGCCCGGTTTGCCCCGGGCGCGCACCTCCGCCAGGGTGGGCACCTTGGTGCGCACAACTTGCCTGGGCTGCGCACCAGGAAGGGCTCAAGATGGCACCCGCGTTCCGTTTTTTTCACTATCTTTCAGAACGGAAATTTTAAAATATCGTTTTTTTTTGCCTTTTCTGGAAATTAGTGAAGGCAGCGCATCAAAGGTGCGCAACGCTGGTGCGAACCTGGGAGCGCTCCGATGTGTGCTCCAAGGTGCGGCGTGCACGAAGTCGGACCCCGGTTTGCCCCGGGTGCGCACCTCGCGTGCACCTTGGTGCGCACACCTTGGCTGGGTTGCGCGCCCTGGTGGGCACCATGGTGCGCACCAAGGAGCGCTCCGAAGTGTGCTCCAAGGTGCGGCGTGCACGAAGTCGGAGCCCGGTTTGCCCCGGGTGCGCACCTCGCGTGCACCTTCGCCGCGGTGGGCACCATGGCGTGCACGAAGTCGGAGCCCGGTTTGCCCCGGGTGCGCACCTCGCGTGCACCTTCGCCGGGGTGGGCACCTTAGTGTGCAGACCTTGGCTGGGTTGCGCGCCCTGGTGGGCACCATGGTGCGCACCAAGGAGCGCTCCGAAGTGTGCTCCAAGGTGCGGCCTGCACGAAGTCGGAGCCCGGTTTGCCCCGGGTGTGCACCTCGGGTGGGCACCTTGGTGCGCATGCCTTGCCTGGGCTGCGCACCAGGGCGGGCTCAAGATGGCACCCGCGTTCCTTTTTTTTCACTATCTTTCAAAACGGAAATTTTAAAATCTCATTTTTTTTTGCCTTTTTCTGGAAATTAGTGAAGGCAGCGCATCAAAGGTGCGCACCTCGCTGCCCACCACGGTGCGCAACGCCGGTGGGCACCCGGGAGTGCTTCGAAGTGTGCTCCAAGGTGCTGCGTGCACGTTGTCGGAGCCCGGTTTGCCCCGGGTGCGCACCTCGCGTGCACCTTCGTCGGGGTGGGCACCTTGGCTGGGTTTGCCCCGGCTGCGCTCCGAAGCGGGGTTATTGGAGCGCCGCCTCTTTTTTTGTCGGAGCGTTTGGTGGGGTTTCTCGCATTGGCTCTTCCGAGGCCCGGTTGCCACCCTGGCGCGCACGAAGTCGGAAGTAGGGTTAATTGCCCGGGTGCGCACCTTTGCCAGGGTGGGCACCTTACCTGGGCTGCGCACCAGGGCGGGCTCAAGATGGCACGCGCGTTCCGTTTTTTTCACTATCTTTCAAAACGGAAATTTTAAAATCTCCTTTTTTTTTTGCCTTTTCTGGAAATTAGTGAAGGCAGCGCATCAAAGGTGCGCACCTCGCTGCCCACCTTGGTGTGCTCTGAGGTGCGCACCCGGGAGCGCTACGAAGTGTGCTCCAAGGTGCGGCGTGCACGTTGTCGGAGCCCGGTTTGCCCCGGGTGCGCACCTCGCCTGCACCTTGGCCGGGGTGGGCACCTTGGCTGGGTTTGCCCAGGGTGCGCTCCGAAGCGGGGTTACTGGAGCGCCCCCTCTTTTTTTGTCAGAGCGTTTGGTGGGGTTTCTCGCATTGGCTCTTCCCAGGCCCGGTTGTTGGGTGCGCTCCCACCCTGGCGCGCGCGAAGTTGGAAGTTGGGTTAATTGCCCGGGCGCGCACCTTCGCCAGGGTGGGCACCTTGGTGCGCACACCTTGGCTGGGCTGCGCACCAGGGCGGGCTCAAGATGGCACCAGCATTCCCTTTTTCTCACTATCTTTCAAAACGGAAATTTTAAAATCTCGTTTTTTTTTTGCCTTTTATGGAAATTAGTGAAGGCATCGCATCAAAGGTGCGCACCTCGCTGCCCACCTTGGTGTGCTCCGAGGTGCCCACCACGGTGCGCAACGCCGGTGCGAACCCGGGAGCGCCCCGATGTGTGCTCCAAGGTGCGGCGTGCACGAAGTCGGACCCCGGTTTGCCCCGGGTGCGCACCTCGCGTGCACCTTGGTGCGCACACCTTGGCTGGGTTGCGCGGCCTGGTGGGCACCATGGTGCGCACCAAGGAGCGCTCCGAAGTGTGCTCCAAGGTGCGGCGTGCACGAAGTCGGAGCCCGGTTTGCCCCGGGTACGCACCTCGCGTGCACCTTCGCCGGGGTGGGCACCTCGGCTGGGTTGCGCGCCCTGGTGCGCACCAAGGAGCGCTCCGAAGTGTGCTCCAAGGTGCGGCGTGCACGAAGTCGGAGCCCGGTTTGCCCCGGGTGCGCACCTTCGCCGCGGTGCGCACCATGGCGTGCACGAAGTCGGAGCCCGGTTTGCCCCGGGTGCGCACCTCGCGTGCACCTTCGGCGGGGTTGCGCGCCCTGGTGGGCACCATGGTGCGCACCAAGGAGCGCTCCGAAGTGTGCTCCAAGGTGCGGCGTGCACGAAGTCGGAGCCCGGTTTGCCCCGGGTGCGCACCTCGCGTGCACCTTCGGCGGGGTTGCGCGCCCTGGTGGGCACCATGGTGCGCACCAAGGAGCGCTCCGAAGTGTGCTCCAAGGTGCGGCGTGCACGAAGTCGGAGCCCGGTTTGCCCCGGGTGCGCACCTCGCGTGCACCTTCGCCGCGGTGGGCACCATGGCGTGCACGAAGTCGGAGCCCGGTTTGCCCCGGGTGCGCACCTCGCGTGCACCTTCGCCGGGGTGGGCACCTCGGCTGGGTTGCGCGCCCTGGTGCGCACCAAGGAGCGCTCCGAAGTGTGCTCCAAGGTGCGGCGTGCACGAAGTCGGAGCCCGGTTTGCCCCGGGTGCGCACCTCGCGTGCACCTTCGCCAGGGTGGGCACCTCGGTGCGCACACCTTCTCAATGTTTTCTTGCCTTTTCTGGAAATTGGTGAAGGCAGCGCATCAAAGGTGCGCACCTCGGTGTGCTCCGAGGTGCGAACCCGAGAGCGCTCCGAGGTGCCCACGAAGTCGAAAGTCGGGTTAATTGCATTGTTTTCCCCGGGTGCGCTCCGAGGTGCGCAACATCGGCGCGCACCAAGGAGGGCTCCGAAGTGTGCTCCAAGGTGCGCACGATGGCGTGCACCTCTGGTGCGCACGATTCGGAGCTCGGTTTGACCGGGGTGCGCACACCTTGGCTGGGTTGCGCACCTTTTGTGCGCTCCAAGGTGCGCACGAAGTCGGAGCTCGGTTTGCCCCGGGTGCGCACCTTCGCCAGGGTGCGCACCTTGATGCGCACGCCTTGGCTGGGCTGCGCACCTTGGTGGGCGCCATGGTGCGCACCTTTCGTGCGCTCCAAGGTGCGCACGAAGTCGGAGCTCGGTTTGCCCCGGGTGCGCACCTTGGTGGGCGCCATGGTGCACTCCGAGGTGCCCAAGATTGGTGCGCACCAAGGAGCGCTCCGAAGTGCGCTCCAAGGTGCGCGCGAAGTCGAAAGTTGGGTTAATTGTCCGGTTTGCCTCGGGTGCGCACCTTGCGTGCACCTTCGCCAGGGTGGGCGCCTTGGTGCGCACACCTTGGCTGGGCTGCGCACACCTTGGCACCCGCGTTTCCTTCATTTTAAATTTTTTTTTTTTACAATCTCTCAAGTGGGAAATTCTATAATCTCAACTTTTTTTGCCTTTTCAGGAAACTTTTGAATGGAGCGCATCATTGGTGCGCTCCGAAGTGTGCTCCAAAGCTCTCTCCAGCTGCGTGCACCTGCCCCGGCCGCGCACCCGGCCCCGCCCAGCTTCGCTCACCTGTCCCGGGCGTCTGGTGCGGAACCTTAGAGTAAGAAACATCACCGTGCACCTTGGCCAACGTGCGCGACTCGACCGAGCGCGCACTGGCCGAGGTGCACACCGATTTCACCTGGGTGCGCGCGCAGCACCTCGGGCGCACCGGGGTGCGCGCACAACGCCCGGGTTGCACCGTGGCCTGTGTGCTCGGGGCGCCTCGGGTGCGCGCTCGGTGTCGCCCCCGCGCGCGCGGTAGTGCGGGCAGCGCACCCCGGCCCGGCCCGGCCCCGACGAGAACGCAAACGGGCAAAAGGTTTATTCAAATAGCATTGCGACGCCCGGCGAAAAACTAAAAAAGGGTGCAACACCGGGACTTCCCGGGAGGTCACCCATCCCAGTACTACTCCGGCCCAAGCGCGCTTAACTGCGGAGTTCTGATGGGATCCGGTGCACTAACGCTGGTATGATCGCACCCGTTATGAGCTTGTCGCAGTGTGTACTTAGCAAACCGCGACCCACGTGCGAATCCACCCCGGCCACCCACCCCCGTCGAGGTGCACACCCTCCCTCGCGAAGTGCGCCCCGTTCGCCAAGTGTGAGCCCTGCCCGGGTGCGCGCACCTTGCTAGGGCGTCGGGTGTGCACCCGGCCCGGCCTACGTGCGTGCACCTGGAGGGGGCGTCGTGTGCGTGCAGTGTCCCGTCTGCAACGCGGTGCCCACACACCACCTCGGGCGCAACGACCTGCGCTCACATGTGGGCCGAGTGCACCTTGGTGCATGTTCGGGGCGCCTCGGGTGCACGCTCGATCTTGCCCCGGTGCACCAAGGCGCTCGGTTTGCCCCGGGTGCGCACTTGGTGCAAGGTGGGCACCCAAAATAGGGATCAAGCACCAAAACACAAGTTTCGGGATGCAAAATGGGACCCAAGGACCACAAATGCGTTCCAAGACCCATGATGGGTCCACGAGAACAAAAATGTGTTCCGAGACTTAATAAACAAATATTGGGTTTTAGGAGAAGAAACATGCTCTGATGCCCAAAACGAGAATCGACCCCGAAAAGGCCACAGGCCAAAAGTGGGATGCGAGACAAAAAAAAATGGGACCCGAGGACCAAAATTGGGTTCCCAGGTCGAAGACAGGGCAACCGGACAAGAAACGACCTCTAAGGCTCGAAATGAGTCCCGACGACTAAAACTTGACAAGAAGCACCCATCAGGCACCCAACTCGACACCCATGGGATGCCGACCCACCCGGGCTTCCACCTAGCACACCTTGGCACCCACCCACCCTCGCACCCAACCTCGCACCCAACTTAGCACCTTTGAACCCACATTGGCACTCACCCTGACCCTGGCACCTTGGAACCCACATTGGCACTCACCTTGACCCTGGCACCCACCTTTGCACTCACCTTGGGACCCACCCTGGCTCCCACCTCGGCACCCACCCAGACACCCACCTTGGTTCCTTGGCACCCACCTTGGATCCTTGGCACCCACCCCGACACCCACCTTGGCACGCAACTTGGCTACTTGCCACCCACCTTGGCTCCTTGACGCCCACCCCGACAACCACCCCGTGACCTACCCTGGCTAGGGTTGGTGCACACCCACCCTGGTGCCCACCTTGGCACCCACCCTATGACCCACCTTGGCACGCACCTTAGTACCCACCCCGTTACCCACCCTAGGACCCACCCCGTGACCCACCTTGGCCAGGGTGGGTGCCTTGGTGCGCACAACTTGCCTGGGCTGCACACCAGGGCGGGCTCAAGATGGCACCCGCGTTCCGTTTTTTTCACTATCTTTCAAAACGGAAATTTTAAAATCTCATTTTTTTCTTTTTTTTGCCTTTTCTGGAAATTAGTGAAGGCAGCGCATCAAAGGTGCGCAATGCTGGTGCGAACCCGGGAGCGCTCCGATGTGTGCTCCAAGGTGCGGCGTGCACGAAGTCCGAGCCCGGTTTGCCCCGGGTGCGCACCTCGCGTGCACCTTCGCCGGGGT
Source organism: Cryptomeria japonica (assembly GCF_030272615.1). NCBI lineage: Eukaryota > Viridiplantae > Streptophyta > Pinopsida > Cupressales > Cupressaceae > Cryptomeria > Cryptomeria japonica. Next base: position 37,632 of record NW_026728949.1, read on the forward strand.
GAGCACCTTGGCTGGGTTGCGCGCCCTGGTGCGTACCAAGGAGCGCTCTGAAGTGTGCTCCAAGGTGCGGCGTGCACGAAGTCGGAGCCCGGTTTGCCCCGGGTGTGCACCTCGGGTGCGCACCTCGCGTGCACCTTCGCTGCGGTGGGCACCTTGGCTGGGTTGCGCGCCTTGGTGGGCACCATGCAGTGCACGAAGTCGGAGCCCGGTTTGCCCCGGGCGCGCACCTCCGCCAGGGTGGGCACCTTGGTGCGCACAACTTGCCTGGGCTGCGCATCAGGAAGGGCTCAAGATGGCACCCGCGTTCCGTTTTTTTCACTATCTTTCAGAACGGAAATTTTAAAATATCGTTTTTTTTTGCCTTTTCTGGAAATTAGTGAAGGCAGCGCATCAAAGGTGCGCAACGCTGGTGCGAACCTGGGAGCGCTCCGATGTGTGCTCCAAGGTGCGGCGTGCACGAAGTCGGAGCCCGGTTTGCCTCGGGTGCGCCCTGGTGGGCACCATGGTGCGCACCAAGGAGCGCTCCGAAGTGTGCTCCAAGGTGCGGCCTGCACGAAGTCGGAGCCCGGTTTGCCCCGGGTGTGCACCTCGGGTGGGCACCTTGGTGCGCATGCCTTGCCTGGGCTGCGCACCAGGGCGGGCTCAAGATGGCACCCGCGTTCCTTTTTTTTCACTATCTTTCAAAACGGAAATTTTAAAATCTCATTTTTTTTTGCCTTTTTCTGGAAATTAGTGAAGGCAGCGCATCAAAGGTGCGCACCTCGCTGCCCACCACGGTGCGCAACGCCGGTGGGCACCCGGGAGTGCTTCGAAGTGTGCTCCAAGGTGCTGCGTGCACGTTGTCGGAGCCCGGTTTGCCCCGGGTGCGCACCTCGCGTGCACCTTCGTCGGGGTGGGCACCTTGGCTTGGTTTGCCCCGGCTGCGCTCCGAAGCGGGGTTATTGGAGCGCCGCCTCTTTTTTTGTCGGAGCGTTTGGTGGGGTTTCTCGCATTGGCTCTTCCGAGGCCCGGTTGCCACCCTGGCGCGCACGAAGTCGGAAGTAGGGTTAATTGCCCGGGTGCGCACCTTTGCCAGGGTGGCACCTTACCTGGGCTGCGCACCAGGGCGGGCTCAAGATGGCACGCGCGTTCCGTTTTTTTCACTATCTTTCAAAACGGAAATTTTAAAATCTCCTTTTTTTTTTGCCTTTTCTGGAAATTAGTGAAGGCAGCGCATCAAAGGTGCGCACCTCGCTGCCCACCTTGGTGTGCTCTGAGGTGCGCACCCGGGAGCGCTACGAAGTGTGCTCCAAGGTGCGGCGTGCACGTTGTCGGAGCCCGGTTTGCCCCGGGTGCGCACCTCGCCTGCACCTTGGCCGGGGTGGGCACCTTGGCTGGGTTTGCCCAGGGTGCGCTCCGAAGCGGGGTTACTGGAGCGCCCCCTCTTTTTTTGTCAGAGAGTTTGGTGGGGTTTCTCGCATTGGCTCTTCCCAGGCCCGGTTGTTGGGTGCGCTCCCACCCTGGCGCGCGCGAAGTTGGAAGTTGGGTTAATTGCCCGGGCGCGCACCTTCGCCAGGGTGGGCACCTTGGTGCGCAAACCTTGGCTGGGCTGCGCACCAGGGCGGGCTCAAGATGGCACCAGCATTCCCTTTTTCTCACTATCTTTCAAAACGGAAATTTTAAAATCTCGTTTTTTTTTTGCCTTTTATGGAAATTAGTGAAGGCATCGCATCAAAGGTGCGCACCTCGCTGCCCACCTTGGTGTGCTCCGAGGTGCCCACCACGGTGCGCAACGCCGGTGCGAACCCGGGAGCGCCCCGATGTGTGCTCCAAGGTGCGGCGTGCACGAAGTCGGACCCCGGTTTGCCCCGGGTGCGCACCTCGCGTGCACCTTGGTGCGCACACCTTGGCTGGGTTGCGCGGCCTGGTGGGCACCATGGTGCGCACCAAGGAGCGCTCCGAAGTGTGCTCCAAGGTGCGGCGTGCACGAAGTCGGAGCCCGGTTTGCCCCGGGTGCGCACCTTCGCCGCGGTGGGCACCATGGCGTGCACGAAGTCGGAGCCCGGTTTGCCCCGGGTGCGCACCTCGCGTGCACCTTCGCCGGGGTGGGCACCTCGGCTGGGTTGCGCGCCCTGGTGCGCACCAAGGAGCGCTCTGAAGTGTGCTCCAAGGTGCGGCGTGCACGAAGTCGGAGCCCGGTTTGCCCCGGGTGTGCACCTCGCGTGCACCTTCGCTGCGGTGGGCACCTTGGCTGGGTTGCGCGCCTTGGTGGGCACCATGCAGTGCACGAAGTCGGAGCCCGGTTTGCCCCGGGCGCGCACCTCCGCCAGGGTGGGCACCTTGGTGCGCACAACTTGCCTGGGCTGCGCACCAGGAAGGGCTCAAGATGGCACCCGCGTTCCGTTTTTTTCACTATCTTTCAGAACGGAAATTTTAAAATATCGTTTTTTTTTGCCTTTTCTGGAAATTAGTGAAGGCAGCGCATCAAAGGTGCGCAACGCTGGTGCGAACCTGGGAGCGCTCCGATGTGTGCTCCAAGGTGCGGCGTGCACGAAGTCGGACCCCGGTTTGCCCCGGGTGCGCACCTCGCGTGCACCTTGGTGCGCACACCTTGGCTGGGTTGCGCGCCCTGGTGGGCACCATGGTGCGCACCAAGGAGCGCTCCGAAGTGTGCTCCAAGGTGCGGCGTGCACGAAGTCGGAGCCCGGTTTGCCCCGGGTGCGCACCTCGCGTGCACCTTCGCCGCGGTGGGCACCATGGCGTGCACGAAGTCGGAGCCCGGTTTGCCCCGGGTGCGCACCTCGCGTGCACCTTCGCCGGGGTGGGCACCTTAGTGTGCAGACCTTGGCTGGGTTGCGCGCCCTGGTGGGCACCATGGTGCGCACCAAGGAGCGCTCCGAAGTGTGCTCCAAGGTGCGGCCTGCACGAAGTCGGAGCCCGGTTTGCCCCGGGTGTGCACCTCGGGTGGGCACCTTGGTGCGCATGCCTTGCCTGGGCTGCGCACCAGGGCGGGCTCAAGATGGCACCCGCGTTCCTTTTTTTTCACTATCTTTCAAAACGGAAATTTTAAAATCTCATTTTTTTTTGCCTTTTTCTGGAAATTAGTGAAGGCAGCGCATCAAAGGTGCGCACCTCGCTGCCCACCACGGTGCGCAACGCCGGTGGGCACCCGGGAGTGCTTCGAAGTGTGCTCCAAGGTGCTGCGTGCACGTTGTCGGAGCCCGGTTTGCCCCGGGTGCGCACCTCGCGTGCACCTTCGTCGGGGTGGGCACCTTGGCTGGGTTTGCCCCGGCTGCGCTCCGAAGCGGGGTTATTGGAGCGCCGCCTCTTTTTTTGTCGGAGCGTTTGGTGGGGTTTCTCGCATTGGCTCTTCCGAGGCCCGGTTGCCACCCTGGCGCGCACGAAGTCGGAAGTAGGGTTAATTGCCCGGGTGCGCACCTTTGCCAGGGTGGGCACCTTACCTGGGCTGCGCACCAGGGCGGGCTCAAGATGGCACGCGCGTTCCGTTTTTTTCACTATCTTTCAAAACGGAAATTTTAAAATCTCCTTTTTTTTTTGCCTTTTCTGGAAATTAGTGAAGGCAGCGCATCAAAGGTGCGCACCTCGCTGCCCACCTTGGTGTGCTCTGAGGTGCGCACCCGGGAGCGCTACGAAGTGTGCTCCAAGGTGCGGCGTGCACGTTGTCGGAGCCCGGTTTGCCCCGGGTGCGCACCTCGCCTGCACCTTGGCCGGGGTGGGCACCTTGGCTGGGTTTGCCCAGGGTGCGCTCCGAAGCGGGGTTACTGGAGCGCCCCCTCTTTTTTTGTCAGAGCGTTTGGTGGGGTTTCTCGCATTGGCTCTTCCCAGGCCCGGTTGTTGGGTGCGCTCCCACCCTGGCGCGCGCGAAGTTGGAAGTTGGGTTAATTGCCCGGGCGCGCACCTTCGCCAGGGTGGGCACCTTGGTGCGCACACCTTGGCTGGGCTGCGCACCAGGGCGGGCTCAAGATGGCACCAGCATTCCCTTTTTCTCACTATCTTTCAAAACGGAAATTTTAAAATCTCGTTTTTTTTTTGCCTTTTATGGAAATTAGTGAAGGCATCGCATCAAAGGTGCGCACCTCGCTGCCCACCTTGGTGTGCTCCGAGGTGCCCACCACGGTGCGCAACGCCGGTGCGAACCCGGGAGCGCCCCGATGTGTGCTCCAAGGTGCGGCGTGCACGAAGTCGGACCCCGGTTTGCCCCGGGTGCGCACCTCGCGTGCACCTTGGTGCGCACACCTTGGCTGGGTTGCGCGGCCTGGTGGGCACCATGGTGCGCACCAAGGAGCGCTCCGAAGTGTGCTCCAAGGTGCGGCGTGCACGAAGTCGGAGCCCGGTTTGCCCCGGGTACGCACCTCGCGTGCACCTTCGCCGGGGTGGGCACCTCGGCTGGGTTGCGCGCCCTGGTGCGCACCAAGGAGCGCTCCGAAGTGTGCTCCAAGGTGCGGCGTGCACGAAGTCGGAGCCCGGTTTGCCCCGGGTGCGCACCTTCGCCGCGGTGCGCACCATGGCGTGCACGAAGTCGGAGCCCGGTTTGCCCCGGGTGCGCACCTCGCGTGCACCTTCGGCGGGGTTGCGCGCCCTGGTGGGCACCATGGTGCGCACCAAGGAGCGCTCCGAAGTGTGCTCCAAGGTGCGGCGTGCACGAAGTCGGAGCCCGGTTTGCCCCGGGTGCGCACCTCGCGTGCACCTTCGGCGGGGTTGCGCGCCCTGGTGGGCACCATGGTGCGCACCAAGGAGCGCTCCGAAGTGTGCTCCAAGGTGCGGCGTGCACGAAGTCGGAGCCCGGTTTGCCCCGGGTGCGCACCTCGCGTGCACCTTCGCCGCGGTGGGCACCATGGCGTGCACGAAGTCGGAGCCCGGTTTGCCCCGGGTGCGCACCTCGCGTGCACCTTCGCCGGGGTGGGCACCTCGGCTGGGTTGCGCGCCCTGGTGCGCACCAAGGAGCGCTCCGAAGTGTGCTCCAAGGTGCGGCGTGCACGAAGTCGGAGCCCGGTTTGCCCCGGGTGCGCACCTCGCGTGCACCTTCGCCAGGGTGGGCACCTCGGTGCGCACACCTTCTCAATGTTTTCTTGCCTTTTCTGGAAATTGGTGAAGGCAGCGCATCAAAGGTGCGCACCTCGGTGTGCTCCGAGGTGCGAACCCGAGAGCGCTCCGAGGTGCCCACGAAGTCGAAAGTCGGGTTAATTGCATTGTTTTCCCCGGGTGCGCTCCGAGGTGCGCAACATCGGCGCGCACCAAGGAGGGCTCCGAAGTGTGCTCCAAGGTGCGCACGATGGCGTGCACCTCTGGTGCGCACGATTCGGAGCTCGGTTTGACCGGGGTGCGCACACCTTGGCTGGGTTGCGCACCTTTTGTGCGCTCCAAGGTGCGCACGAAGTCGGAGCTCGGTTTGCCCCGGGTGCGCACCTTCGCCAGGGTGCGCACCTTGATGCGCACGCCTTGGCTGGGCTGCGCACCTTGGTGGGCGCCATGGTGCGCACCTTTCGTGCGCTCCAAGGTGCGCACGAAGTCGGAGCTCGGTTTGCCCCGGGTGCGCACCTTGGTGGGCGCCATGGTGCACTCCGAGGTGCCCAAGATTGGTGCGCACCAAGGAGCGCTCCGAAGTGCGCTCCAAGGTGCGCGCGAAGTCGAAAGTTGGGTTAATTGTCCGGTTTGCCTCGGGTGCGCACCTTGCGTGCACCTTCGCCAGGGTGGGCGCCTTGGTGCGCACACCTTGGCTGGGCTGCGCACACCTTGGCACCCGCGTTTCCTTCATTTTAAATTTTTTTTTTTTACAATCTCTCAAGTGGGAAATTCTATAATCTCAACTTTTTTTGCCTTTTCAGGAAACTTTTGAATGGAGCGCATCATTGGTGCGCTCCGAAGTGTGCTCCAAAGCTCTCTCCAGCTGCGTGCACCTGCCCCGGCCGCGCACCCGGCCCCGCCCAGCTTCGCTCACCTGTCCCGGGCGTCTGGTGCGGAACCTTAGAGTAAGAAACATCACCGTGCACCTTGGCCAACGTGCGCGACTCGACCGAGCGCGCACTGGCCGAGGTGCACACCGATTTCACCTGGGTGCGCGCGCAGCACCTCGGGCGCACCGGGGTGCGCGCACAACGCCCGGGTTGCACCGTGGCCTGTGTGCTCGGGGCGCCTCGGGTGCGCGCTCGGTGTCGCCCCCCGCGCGCGCGGTAGTGCGGGCAGCGCACCCCGGCCCGGCCCGGCCCCGACGAGAACGCAAACGGGCAAAAGGTTTATTCAAATAGCATTGCGACGCCCGGCGAAAAACTAAAAAAGGGTGCAACACCGGGACTTCCCGGGAGGTCACCCATCCCAGTACTACTCCGGCCCAAGCGCGCTTAACTGCGGAGTTCTGATGGGATCCGGTGCACTAACGCTGGTATGATCGCACCCGTTATGAGCTTGTCGCAGTGTGTACTTAGCAAACCGCGACCCACGTGCGAATCCACCCCGGCCACCCACCCCCGTCGAGGTGCACACCCTCCCTCGCGAAGTGCGCCCCGTTCGCCAAGTGTGAGCCCTGCCCGGGTGCGCGCACCTTGCTAGGGCGTCGGGTGTGCACCCGGCCCGGCCTACGTGCGTGCACCTGGAGGGGGCGTCGTGTGCGTGCAGTGTCCCGTCTGCAACGCGGTGCCCACACACCACCTCGGGCGCAACGACCTGCGCTCACATGTGGGCCGAGTGCACCTTGGTGCATGTTCGGGGCGCCTCGGGTGCACGCTCGATCTTGCCCCGGTGCACCAAGGCGCTCGGTTTGCCCCGGGTGCGCACTTGGTGCAAGGTGGGCACCCAAAATAGGGATCAAGCACCAAAACACAAGTTTCGGGATGCAAAATGGGACCCAAGGACCACAAATGCGTTCCAAGACCCATGATGGGTCCACGAGAACAAAAATGTGTTCCGAGACTTAATAAACAAATATTGGGTTTTAGGAGAAGAAACATGCTCTGATGCCCAAAACGAGAATCGACCCCGAAAAGGCCACAGGCCAAAAGTGGGATGCGAGACAAAAAAAAATGGGACCCGAGGACCAAAATTGGGTTCCCAGGTCGAAGACAGGGCAACCGGACAAGAAACGACCTCTAAGGCTCGAAATGAGTCCCGACGACTAAAACTTGACAAGAAGCACCCATCAGGCACCCAACTCGACACCCATGGGATGCCGACCCACCCGGGCTTCCACCTAGCACACCTTGGCACCCACCCACCCTCGCACCCAACCTCGCACCCAACTTAGCACCTTTGAACCCACATTGGCACTCACCCTGACCCTGGCACCTTGGAACCCACATTGGCACTCACCTTGACCCTGGCACCCACCTTTGCACTCACCTTGGGACCCACCCTGGCTCCCACCTCGGCACCCACCCAGACACCCACCTTGGTTCCTTGGCACCCACCTTGGATCCTTGGCACCCACCCCGACACCCACCTTGGCACGCAACTTGGCTACTTGCCACCCACCTTGGCTCCTTGACGCCCACCCCGACAACCACCCCGTGACCTACCCTGGCTAGGGTTGGTGCACACCCACCCTGGTGCCCACCTTGGCACCCACCCTATGACCCACCTTGGCACGCACCTTAGTACCCACCCCGTTACCCACCCTAGGACCCACCCCGTGACCCACCTTGGCCAGGGTGGGTGCCTTGGTGCGCACAACTTGCCTGGGCTGCACACCAGGGCGGGCTCAAGATGGCACCCGCGTTCCGTTTTTTTCACTATCTTTCAAAACGGAAATTTTAAAATCTCATTTTTTTCTTTTTTTTGCCTTTTCTGGAAATTAGTGAAGGCAGCGCATCAAAGGTGCGCAATGCTGGTGCGAACCCGGGAGCGCTCCGATGTGTGCTCCAAGGTGCGGCGTGCACGAAGTCCGAGCCCGGTTTGCCCCGGGTGCGCACCTCGCGTGCACCTTCGCCGGGGTGAGCACCTTGGCTGGGTTGCGCGCCCTGGTGCGTACCAAGGAGCGCTCTGAAGTGTGCTCCAAGGTGCGGCGTGCACGAAGTCGGAGCCCGGTTTGCCCCGGGTGTGCACCTCGGGTGCGCACCTCGCGTGCACCTTCGCTGCGGTGGGCACCTTGGCTGGGTTGCGCGCCTTGGTGGGCACCATGCAGTGCACGAAGTCGGAGCCCGGTTTGCCCCGGGCGCGCACCTCCGCCAGGGTGGGCACCTTGGTGCGCACAACTTGCCTGGGCTGCGCATCAGGAAGGGCTCAAGATGGCACCCGCGTTCCGTTTTTTTCACTATCTTTCAGAACGGAAATTTTAAAATATCGTTTTTTTTTGCCTTTTCTGGAAATTAGTGAAGGCAGCGCATCAAAGGTGCGCAACGCTGGTGCGAACCTGGGAGCGCTCCGATGTGTGCTCCAAGGTGCGGCGTGCACGAAGTCGGAGCCCGGTTTGCCTCGGGTGCGCCCTGGTGGGCACCATGGTGCGCACCAAGGAGCGCTCCGAAGTGTGCTCCAAGGTGCGGCCTGCACGAAGTCGGAGCCCGGTTTGCCCCGGGTGTGCACCTCGGGTGGGCACCTTGGTGCGCATGCCTTGCCTGGGCTGCGCACCAGGGCGGGCTCAAGATGGCACCCGCGTTCCTTTTTTTTCACTATCTTTCAAAACGGAAATTTTAAAATCTCATTTTTTTTTGCCTTTTTCTGGAAATTAGTGAAGGCAGCGCATCAAAGGTGCGCACCTCGCTGCCCACCACGGTGCGCAACGCCGGTGGGCACCCGGGAGTGCTTCGAAGTGTGCTCCAAGGTGCTGCGTGCACGTTGTCGGAGCCCGGTTTGCCCCGGGTGCGCACCTCGCGTGCACCTTCGTCGGGGTGGGCACCTTGGCTTGGTTTGCCCCGGCTGCGCTCCGAAGCGGGGTTATTGGAGCGCCGCCTCTTTTTTTGTCGGAGCGTTTGGTGGGGTTTCTCGCATTGGCTCTTCCGAGGCCCGGTTGCCACCCTGGCGCGCACGAAGTCGGAAGTAGGGTTAATTGCCCGGGTGCGCACCTTTGCCAGGGTGGCACCTTACCTGGGCTGCGCACCAGGGCGGGCTCAAGATGGCACGCGCGTTCCGTTTTTTTCACTATCTTTCAAAACGGAAATTTTAAAATCTCCTTTTTTTTTTGCCTTTTCTGGAAATTAGTGAAGGCAGCGCATCAAAGGTGCGCACCTCGCTGCCCACCTTGGTGTGCTCTGAGGTGCGCACCCGGGAGCGCTACGAAGTGTGCTCCAAGGTGCGGCGTGCACGTTGTCGGAGCCCGGTTTGCCCCGGGTGCGCACCTCGCCTGCACCTTGGCCGGGGTGGGCACCTTGGCTGGGTTTGCCCAGGGTGCGCTCCGAAGCGGGGTTACTGGAGCGCCCCCTCTTTTTTTGTCAGAGAGTTTGGTGGGGTTTCTCGCATTGGCTCTTCCCAGGCCCGGTTGTTGGGTGCGCTCCCACCCTGGCGCGCGCGAAGTTGGAAGTTGGGTTAATTGCCCGGGCGCGCACCTTCGCCAGGGTGGGCACCTTGGTGCGCAAACCTTGGCTGGGCTGCGCACCAGGGCGGGCTCAAGATGGCACCAGCATTCCCTTTTTCTCACTATCTTTCAAAACGGAAATTTTAAAATCTCGTTTTTTTTTTGCCTTTTATGGAAATTAGTGAAGGCATCGCATCAAAGGTGCGCACCTCGCTGCCCACCTTGGTGTGCTCCGAGGTGCCCACCACGGTGCGCAACGCCGGTGCGAACCCGGGAGCGCCCCGATGTGTGCTCCAAGGTGCGGCGTGCACGAAGTCGGACCCCGGTTTGCCCCGGGTGCGCACCTCGCGTGCACCTTGGTGCGCACACCTTGGCTGGGTTGCGCGGCCTGGTGGGCACCATGGTGCGCACCAAGGAGCGCTCCGAAGTGTGCTCCAAGGTGCGGCGTGCACGAAGTCGGAGCCCGGTTTGCCCCGGGTGCGCACCTTCGCCGCGGTGGGCACCATGGCGTGCACGAAGTCGGAGCCCGGTTTGCCCCGGGTGCGCACCTCGCGTGCACCTTCGCCGGGGTGGGCACCTCGGCTGGGTTGCGCGCCCTGGTGCGCACCAAGGAGCGCTCTGAAGTGTGCTCCAAGGTGCGGCGTGCACGAAGTCGGAGCCCGGTTTGCCCCGGGTGTGCACCTCGCGTGCACCTTCGCTGCGGTGGGCACCTTGGCTGGGTTGCGCGCCTTGGTGGGCACCATGCAGTGCACGAAGTCGGAGCCCGGTTTGCCCCGGGCGCGCACCTCCGCCAGGGTGGGCACCTTGGTGCGCACAACTTGCCTGGGCTGCGCACCAGGAAGGGCTCAAGATGGCACCCGCGTTCCGTTTTTTTCACTATCTTTCAGAACGGAAATTTTAAAATATCGTTTTTTTTTGCCTTTTCTGGAAATTAGTGAAGGCAGCGCATCAAAGGTGCGCAACGCTGGTGCGAACCTGGGAGCGCTCCGATGTGTGCTCCAAGGTGCGGCGTGCACGAAGTCGGACCCCGGTTTGCCCCGGGTGCGCACCTCGCGTGCACCTTGGTGCGCACACCTTGGCTGGGTTGCGCGCCCTGGTGGGCACCATGGTGCGCACCAAGGAGCGCTCCGAAGTGTGCTCCAAGGTGCGGCGTGCACGAAGTCGGAGCCCGGTTTGCCCCGGGTGCGCACCTCGCGTGCACCTTCGCCGCGGTGGGCACCATGGCGTGCACGAAGTCGGAGCCCGGTTTGCCCCGGGTGCGCACCTCGCGTGCACCTTCGCCGGGGTGGGCACCTTAGTGTGCAGACCTTGGCTGGGTTGCGCGCCCTGGTGGGCACCATGGTGCGCACCAAGGAGCGCTCCGAAGTGTGCTCCAAGGTGCGGCCTGCACGAAGTCGGAGCCCGGTTTGCCCCGGGTGTGCACCTCGGGTGGGCACCTTGGTGCGCATGCCTTGCCTGGGCTGCGCACCAGGGCGGGCTCAAGATGGCACCCGCGTTCCTTTTTTTTCACTATCTTTCAAAACGGAAATTTTAAAATCTCATTTTTTTTTGCCTTTTTCTGGAAATTAGTGAAGGCAGCGCATCAAAGGTGCGCACCTCGCTGCCCACCACGGTGCGCAACGCCGGTGGGCACCCGGGAGTGCTTCGAAGTGTGCTCCAAGGTGCTGCGTGCACGTTGTCGGAGCCCGGTTTGCCCCGGGTGCGCACCTCGCGTGCACCTTCGTCGGGGTGGGCACCTTGGCTGGGTTTGCCCCGGCTGCGCTCCGAAGCGGGGTTATTGGAGCGCCGCCTCTTTTTTTGTCGGAGCGTTTGGTGGGGTTTCTCGCATTGGCTCTTCCGAGGCCCGGTTGCCACCCTGGCGCGCACGAAGTCGGAAGTAGGGTTAATTGCCCGGGTGCGCACCTTTGCCAGGGTGGGCACCTTACCTGGGCTGCGCACCAGGGCGGGCTCAAGATGGCACGCGCGTTCCGTTTTTTTCACTATCTTTCAAAACGGAAATTTTAAAATCTCCTTTTTTTTTTGCCTTTTCTGGAAATTAGTGAAGGCAGCGCATCAAAGGTGCGCACCTCGCTGCCCACCTTGGTGTGCTCTGAGGTGCGCACCCGGGAGCGCTACGAAGTGTGCTCCAAGGTGCGGCGTGCACGTTGTCGGAGCCCGGTTTGCCCCGGGTGCGCACCTCGCCTGCACCTTGGCCGGGGTGGGCACCTTGGCTGGGTTTGCCCAGGGTGCGCTCCGAAGCGGGGTTACTGGAGCGCCCCCTCTTTTTTTGTCAGAGCGTTTGGTGGGGTTTCTCGCATTGGCTCTTCCCAGGCCCGGTTGTTGGGTGCGCTCCCACCCTGGCGCGCGCGAAGTTGGAAGTTGGGTTAATTGCCCGGGCGCGCACCTTCGCCAGGGTGGGCACCTTGGTGCGCACACCTTGGCTGGGCTGCGCACCAGGGCGGGCTCAAGATGGCACCAGCATTCCCTTTTTCTCACTATCTTTCAAAACGGAAATTTTAAAATCTCGTTTTTTTTTTGCCTTTTATGGAAATTAGTGAAGGCATCGCATCAAAGGTGCGCACCTCGCTGCCCACCTTGGTGTGCTCCGAGGTGCCCACCACGGTGCGCAACGCCGGTGCGAACCCGGGAGCGCCCCGATGTGTGCTCCAAGGTGCGGCGTGCACGAAGTCGGACCCCGGTTTGCCCCGGGTGCGCACCTCGCGTGCACCTTGGTGCGCACACCTTGGCTGGGTTGCGCGGCCTGGTGGGCACCATGGTGCGCACCAAGGAGCGCTCCGAAGTGTGCTCCAAGGTGCGGCGTGCACGAAGTCGGAGCCCGGTTTGCCCCGGGTACGCACCTCGCGTGCACCTTCGCCGGGGTGGGCACCTCGGCTGGGTTGCGCGCCCTGGTGCGCACCAAGGAGCGCTCCGAAGTGTGCTCCAAGGTGCGGCGTGCACGAAGTCGGAGCCCGGTTTGCCCCGGGTGCGCACCTTCGCCGCGGTGCGCACCATGGCGTGCACGAAGTCGGAGCCCGGTTTGCCCCGGGTGCGCACCTCGCGTGCACCTTCGGCGGGGTTGCGCGCCCTGGTGGGCACCATGGTGCGCACCAAGGAGCGCTCCGAAGTGTGCTCCAAGGTGCGGCGTGCACGAAGTCGGAGCCCGGTTTGCCCCGGGTGCGCACCTCGCGTGCACCTTCGGCGGGGTTGCGCGCCCTGGTGGGCACCATGGTGCGCACCAAGGAGCGCTCCGAAGTGTGCTCCAAGGTGCGGCGTGCACGAAGTCGGAGCCCGGTTTGCCCCGGGTGCGCACCTCGCGTGCACCTTCGCCGCGGTGGGCACCATGGCGTGCACGAAGTCGGAGCCCGGTTTGCCCCGGGTGCGCACCTCGCGTGCACCTTCGCCGGGGTGGGCACCTCGGCTGGGTTGCGCGCCCTGGTGCGCACCAAGGAGCGCTCCGAAGTGTGCTCCAAGGTGCGGCGTGCACGAAGTCGGAGCCCGGTTTGCCCCGGGTGCGCACCTCGCGTGCACCTTCGCCAGGGTGGGCACCTCGGTGCGCACACCTTCTCAATGTTTTCTTGCCTTTTCTGGAAATTGGTGAAGGCAGCGCATCAAAGGTGCGCACCTCGGTGTGCTCCGAGGTGCGAACCCGAGAGCGCTCCGAGGTGCCCACGAAGTCGAAAGTCGGGTTAATTGCATTGTTTTCCCCGGGTGCGCTCCGAGGTGCGCAACATCGGCGCGCACCAAGGAGGGCTCCGAAGTGTGCTCCAAGGTGCGCACGATGGCGTGCACCTCTGGTGCGCACGATTCGGAGCTCGGTTTGACCGGGGTGCGCACACCTTGGCTGGGTTGCGCACCTTTTGTGCGCTCCAAGGTGCGCACGAAGTCGGAGCTCGGTTTGCCCCGGGTGCGCACCTTCGCCAGGGTGCGCACCTTGATGCGCACGCCTTGGCTGGGCTGCGCACCTTGGTGGGCGCCATGGTGCGCACCTTTCGTGCGCTCCAAGGTGCGCACGAAGTCGGAGCTCGGTTTGCCCCGGGTGCGCACCTTGGTGGGCGCCATGGTGCACTCCGAGGTGCCCAAGATTGGTGCGCACCAAGGAGCGCTCCGAAGTGCGCTCCAAGGTGCGCGCGAAGTCGAAAGTTGGGTTAATTGTCCGGTTTGCCTCGGGTGCGCACCTTGCGTGCACCTTCGCCAGGGTGGGCGCCTTGGTGCGCACACCTTGGCTGGGCTGCGCACACCTTGGCACCCGCGTTTCCTTCATTTTAAATTTTTTTTTTTTACAATCTCTCAAGTGGGAAATTCTATAATCTCAACTTTTTTTGCCTTTTCAGGAAACTTTTGAATGGAGCGCATCATTGGTGCGCTCCGAAGTGTGCTCCAAAGCTCTCTCCAGCTGCGTGCACCTGCCCCGGCCGCGCACCCGGCCCCGCCCAGCTTCGCTCACCTGTCCCGGGCGTCTGGTGCGGAACCTTAGAGTAAGAAACATCACCGTGCACCTTGGCCAACGTGCGCGACATCGACCGAGCGCGCACTGGCCGAGGTGCACACCGATTTCACCTGGGTGCGCGCGCAGCACCTCGGGCGCACCGGGGTGCGCGCACAACGCCCGGGTTGCACCGTGGCCTGTGTGCTCGGGGCGCCTCGGGTGCGCGCTCGGTGTCGCCCCCGCGCGCGCGGTAGTGCGGGCAGCGCACCCCGGCCCGGCCCGGCCCCGACGAGAACGCAAACGGGCAAAAGGTTTATTCAAATAGCATTGCGACGCCCGGCGAAAAACTAAAAAAGGGTGCAACACCGGGACTTCCCGGGAGGTCACCCATCCCAGTACTACTCCGGCCCAAGCGCGCTTAACTGCGGAGTTCTGATGGGATCCGGTGCACTAACGCTGGTATGATCGCACCCGTTATGAGCTTGTCGCAGTGTGTACTTAGCAAACCGCGACCCACGTGCGAATCCACCCCGGCCACCCACCCCCGTCGAGGTGCACACCCTCCCTCGCGAAGTGCGCCCCGTTCGCCAAGTGTGAGCCCTGCCCGGGTGCGCGCACCTTGCTAGGGCGTCGGGTGTGCACCCGGCCCGGCCTACGTGCGTGCACCTGGAGGGGGCGTCGTGTGCGTGCAGTGTCCCGTCTGCAACGCGGTGCCCACACACCACCTCGGGCGCAACGACCTGCGCTCACATGTGGGCCGAGTGCACCTTGGTGCATGTTCGGGGCGCCTCGGGTGCACGCTCGATCTTGCCCCGGTGCACCAAGGCGCTCGGTTTGCCCCGGGTGCGCACTTGGTGCAAGGTGGGCACCCAAAATAGGGATCAAGCACCAAAACACAAGTTTCGGGATGCAAAATGGGACCCAAGGACCACAAATGCGTTCCAAGACCCATGATGGGTCCACGAGAACAAAAATGTGTTCCGAGACTTAATAAACAAATATTGGGTTTTAGGAGAAGAAACATGCTCTGATGCCCAAAACGAGAATCGACCCCGAAAAGGCCACAGGCCAAAAGTGGGATGCGAGACAAAAAAAAATGGGACCCGAGGACCAAAATTGGGTTCCCAGGTCGAAGACAGGGCAACCGGACAAGAAACGACCTCTAAGGCTCGAAATGAGTCCCGACGACTAAAACTTGACAAGAAGCACCCATCAGGCACCCAACTCGACACCCATGGGATGCCGACCCACCCGGGCTTCCACCTAGCACACCTTGGCACCCACCCACCCTCGCACCCAACCTCGCACCCAACTTAGCACCTTTGAACCCACATTGGCACTCACCCTGACCCTGGCACCTTGGAACCCACATTGGCACTCACCTTGACCCTGGCACCCACCTTTGCACTCACCTTGGGACCCACCCTGGCTCCCACCTCGGCACCCACCCAGACACCCACCTTGGTTCCTTGGCACCCACCTTGGATCCTTGGCACCCACCCCGACACCCACCTTGGCACGCAACTTGGCTACTTGCCACCCACCTTGGCTCCTTGACGCCCACCCCGACAACCACCCCGTGACCTACCCTGGCTAGGGTTGGTGCACACCCACCCTGGTGCCCACCTTGGCACCCACCCTATGACCCACCTTGGCACGCACCTTAGTACCCACCCCGTTACCCACCCTAGGACCCACCCCGTGACCCACCTTGGCCAGGGTGGGTGCCTTGGTGCGCACAACTTGCCTGGGCTGCACACCAGGGCGGGCTCAAGATGGCACCCGCGTTCCGTTTTTTTCACTATCTTTCAAAACGGAAATTTTAAAATCTCATTTTTTTCTTTTTTTTGCCTTTTCTGGAAATTAGTGAAGGCAGCGCATCAAAGGTGCGCAATGCTGGTGCGAACCCGGGAGCGCTCCGATGTGTGCTCCAAGGTGCGGCGTGCACGAAGTCCGAGCCCGGTTTGCCCCGGGTGCGCACCTCGCGTGCACCTTCGCCGGGGTGAGCACCTTGGCTGGGTTGCGCGCCCTGGTGCGTACCAAGGAGCGCTCTGAAGTGTGCTCCAAGGTGCGGCGTGCACGAAGTCGGAGCCCGGTTTGCCCCGGGTGTGCACCTCGGGTGCGCACCTCGCGTGCACCTTCGCTGCGGTGGGCACCTTGGCTGGGTTGCGCGCCTTGGTGGGCACCATGCAGTGCACGAAGTCGGAGCCCGGTTTGCCCCGGGCGCGCACCTCCGCCAGGGTGGGCACCTTGGTGCGCACAACTTGCCTGGGCTGCGCATCAGGAAGGGCTCAAGATGGCACCCGCGTTCCGTTTTTTTCACTATCTTTCAGAACGGAAATTTTAAAATATCGTTTTTTTTTGCCTTTTCTGGAAATTAGTGAAGGCAGCGCATCAAAGGTGCGCAACGCTGGTGCGAACCTGGGAGCGCTCCGATGTGTGCTCCAAGGTGCGGCGTGCACGAAGTCGGAGCCCGGTTTGCCTCGGGTGCGCCCTGGTGGGCACCATGGTGCGCACCAAGGAGCGCTCCGAAGTGTGCTCCAAGGTGCGGCCTGCACGAAGTCGGAGCCCGGTTTGCCCCGGGTGTGCACCTCGGGTGGGCACCTTGGTGCGCATGCCTTGCCTGGGCTGCGCACCAGGGCGGGCTCAAGATGGCACCCGCGTTCCTTTTTTTTCACTATCTTTCAAAACGGAAATTTTAAAATCTCATTTTTTTTTGCCTTTTTCTGGAAATTAGTGAAGGCAGCGCATCAAAGGTGCGCACCTCGCTGCCCACCACGGTGCGCAACGCCGGTGGGCACCCGGGAGTGCTTCGAAGTGTGCTCCAAGGTGCTGCGTGCACGTTGTCGGAGCCCGGTTTGCCCCGGGTGCGCACCTCGCGTGCACCTTCGTCGGGGTGGGCACCTTGGCTTGGTTTGCCCCGGCTGCGCTCCGAAGCGGGGTTATTGGAGCGCCGCCTCTTTTTTTGTCGGAGCGTTTGGTGGGGTTTCTCGCATTGGCTCTTCCGAGGCCCGGTTGCCACCCTGGCGCGCACGAAGTCGGAAGTAGGGTTAATTGCCCGGGTGCGCACCTTTGCCAGGGTGGCACCTTACCTGGGCTGCGCACCAGGGCGGGCTCAAGATGGCACGCGCGTTCCGTTTTTTTCACTATCTTTCAAAACGGAAATTTTAAAATCTCCTTTTTTTTTTGCCTTTTCTGGAAATTAGTGAAGGCAGCGCATCAAAGGTGCGCACCTCGCTGCCCACCTTGGTGTGCTCTGAGGTGCGCACCCGGGAGCGCTACGAAGTGTGCTCCAAGGTGCGGCGTGCACGTTGTCGGAGCCCGGTTTGCCCCGGGTGCGCACCTCGCCTGCACCTTGGCCGGGGTGGGCACCTTGGCTGGGTTTGCCCAGGGTGCGCTCCGAAGCGGGGTTACTGGAGCGCCCCCTCTTTTTTTGTCAGAGAGTTTGGTGGGGTTTCTCGCATTGGCTCTTCCCAGGCCCGGTTGTTGGGTGCGCTCCCACCCTGGCGCGCGCGAAGTTGGAAGTTGGGTTAATTGCCCGGGCGCGCACCTTCGCCAGGGTGGGCACCTTGGTGCGCAAACCTTGGCTGGGCTGCGCACCAGGGCGGGCTCAAGATGGCACCAGCATTCCCTTTTTCTCACTATCTTTCAAAACGGAAATTTTAAAATCTCGTTTTTTTTTTGCCTTTTATGGAAATTAGTGAAGGCATCGCATCAAAGGTGCGCACCTCGCTGCCCACCTTGGTGTGCTCCGAGGTGCCCACCACGGTGCGCAACGCCGGTGCGAACCCGGGAGCGCCCCGATGTGTGCTCCAAGGTGCGGCGTGCACGAAGTCGGACCCCGGTTTGCCCCGGGTGCGCACCTCGCGTGCACCTTGGTGCGCACACCTTGGCTGGGTTGCGCGGCCTGGTGGGCACCATGGTGCGCACCAAGGAGCGCTCCGAAGTGTGCTCCAAGGTGCGGCGTGCACGAAGTCGGAGCCCGGTTTGCCCCGGGTGCGCACCTTCGCCGCGGTGGGCACCATGGCGTGCACGAAGTCGGAGCCCGGTTTGCCCCGGGTGCGCACCTCGCGTGCACCTTCGCCGGGGTGGGCACCTCGGCTGGGTTGCGCGCCCTGGTGCGCACCAAGGAGCGCTCTGAAGTGTGCTCCAAGGTGCGGCGTGCACGAAGTCGGAGCCCGGTTTGCCCCGGGTGTGCACCTCGCGTGCACCTTCGCTGCGGTGGGCACCTTGGCTGGGTTGCGCGCCTTGGTGGGCACCATGCAGTGCACGAAGTCGGAGCCCGGTTTGCCCCGGGCGCGCACCTCCGCCAGGGTGGGCACCTTGGTGCGCACAACTTGCCTGGGCTGCGCACCAGGAAGGGCTCAAGATGGCACCCGCGTTCCGTTTTTTTCACTATCTTTCAGAACGGAAATTTTAAAATATCGTTTTTTTTTGCCTTTTCTGGAAATTAGTGAAGGCAGCGCATCAAAGGTGCGCAACGCTGGTGCGAACCTGGGAGCGCTCCGATGTGTGCTCCAAGGTGCGGCGTGCACGAAGTCGGACCCCGGTTTGCCCCGGGTGCGCACCTCGCGTGCACCTTGGTGCGCACACCTTGGCTGGGTTGCGCGCCCTGGTGGGCACCATGGTGCGCACCAAGGAGCGCTCCGAAGTGTGCTCCAAGGTGCGGCGTGCACGAAGTCGGAGCCCGGTTTGCCCCGGGTGCGCACCTCGCGTGCACCTTCGCCGCGGTGGGCACCATGGCGTGCACGAAGTCGGAGCCCGGTTTGCCCCGGGTGCGCACCTCGCGTGCACCTTCGCCGGGGTGGGCACCTTAGTGTGCAGACCTTGGCTGGGTTGCGCGCCCTGGTGGGCACCATGGTGCGCACCAAGGAGCGCTCCGAAGTGTGCTCCAAGGTGCGGCCTGCACGAAGTCGGAGCCCGGTTTGCCCCGGGTGTGCACCTCGGGTGGGCACCTTGGTGCGCATGCCTTGCCTGGGCTGCGCACCAGGGCGGGCTCAAGATGGCACCCGCGTTCCTTTTTTTTCACTATCTTTCAAAACGGAAATTTTAAAATCTCATTTTTTTTTGCCTTTTTCTGGAAATTAGTGAAGGCAGCGCATCAAAGGTGCGCACCTCGCTGCCCACCACGGTGCGCAACGCCGGTGGGCACCCGGGAGTGCTTCGAAGTGTGCTCCAAGGTGCTGCGTGCACGTTGTCGGAGCCCGGTTTGCCCCGGGTGCGCACCTCGCGTGCACCTTCGTCGGGGTGGGCACCTTGGCTGGGTTTGCCCCGGCTGCGCTCCGAAGCGGGGTTATTGGAGCGCCGCCTCTTTTTTTGTCGGAGCGTTTGGTGGGGTTTCTCGCATTGGCTCTTCCGAGGCCCGGTTGCCACCCTGGCGCGCACGAAGTCGGAAGTAGGGTTAATTGCCCGGGTGCGCACCTTTGCCAGGGTGGGCACCTTACCTGGGCTGCGCACCAGGGCGGGCTCAAGATGGCACGCGCGTTCCGTTTTTTTCACTATCTTTCAAAACGGAAATTTTAAAATCTCCTTTTTTTTTTGCCTTTTCTGGAAATTAGTGAAGGCAGCGCATCAAAGGTGCGCACCTCGCTGCCCACCTTGGTGTGCTCTGAGGTGCGCACCCGGGAGCGCTACGAAGTGTGCTCCAAGGTGCGGCGTGCACGTTGTCGGAGCCCGGTTTGCCCCGGGTGCGCACCTCGCCTGCACCTTGGCCGGGGTGGGCACCTTGGCTGGGTTTGCCCAGGGTGCGCTCCGAAGCGGGGTTACTGGAGCGCCCCCTCTTTTTTTGTCAGAGCGTTTGGTGGGGTTTCTCGCATTGGCTCTTCCCAGGCCCGGTTGTTGGGTGCGCTCCCACCCTGGCGCGCGCGAAGTTGGAAGTTGGGTTAATTGCCCGGGCGCGCACCTTCGCCAGGGTGGGCACCTTGGTGCGCACACCTTGGCTGGGCTGCGCACCAGGGCGGGCTCAAGATGGCACCAGCATTCCCTTTTTCTCACTATCTTTCAAAACGGAAATTTTAAAATCTCGTTTTTTTTTTGCCTTTTATGGAAATTAGTGAAGGCATCGCATCAAAGGTGCGCACCTCGCTGCCCACCTTGGTGTGCTCCGAGGTGCCCACCACGGTGCGCAACGCCGGTGCGAACCCGGGAGCGCCCCGATGTGTGCTCCAAGGTGCGGCGTGCACGAAGTCGGACCCCGGTTTGCCCCGGGTGCGCACCTCGCGTGCACCTTGGTGCGCACACCTTGGCTGGGTTGCGCGGCCTGGTGGGCACCATGGTGCGCACCAAGGAGCGCTCCGAAGTGTGCTCCAAGGTGCGGCGTGCACGAAGTCGGAGCCCGGTTTGCCCCGGGTACGCACCTCGCGTGCACCTTCGCCGGGGTGGGCACCTCGGCTGGGTTGCGCGCCCTGGTGCGCACCAAGGAGCGCTCCGAAGTGTGCTCCAAGGTGCGGCGTGCACGAAGTCGGAGCCCGGTTTGCCCCGGGTGCGCACCTTCGCCGCGGTGCGCACCATGGCGTGCACGAAGTCGGAGCCCGGTTTGCCCCGGGTGCGCACCTCGCGTGCACCTTCGGCGGGGTTGCGCGCCCTGGTGGGCACCATGGTGCGCACCAAGGAGCGCTCCGAAGTGTGCTCCAAGGTGCGGCGTGCACGAAGTCGGAGCCCGGTTTGCCCCGGGTGCGCACCTCGCGTGCACCTTCGGCGGGGTTGCGCGCCCTGGTGGGCACCATGGTGCGCACCAAGGAGCGCTCCGAAGTGTGCTCCAAGGTGCGGCGTGCACGAAGTCGGAGCCCGGTTTGCCCCGGGTGCGCACCTCGCGTGCACCTTCGCCGCGGTGGGCACCATGGCGTGCACGAAGTCGGAGCCCGGTTTGCCCCGGGTGCGCACCTCGCGTGCACCTTCGCCGGGGTGGGCACCTCGGCTGGGTTGCGCGCCCTGGTGCGCACCAAGGAGCGCTCCGAAGTGTGCTCCAAGGTGCGGCGTGCACGAAGTCGGAGCCCGGTTTGCCCCGGGTGCGCACCTCGCGTGCACCTTCGCCAGGGTGGGCACCTCGGTGCGCACACCTTCTCAATGTTTTCTTGCCTTTTCTGGAAATTGGTGAAGGCAGCGCATCAAAGGTGCGCACCTCGGTGTGCTCCGAGGTGCGAACCCGAGAGCGCTCCGAGGTGCCCACGAAGTCGAAAGTCGGGTTAATTGCATTGTTTTCCCCGGGTGCGCTCCGAGGTGCGCAACATCGGCGCGCACCAAGGAGGGCTCCGAAGTGTGCTCCAAGGTGCGCACGATGGCGTGCACCTCTGGTGCGCACGATTCGGAGCTCGGTTTGACCGGGGTGCGCACACCTTGGCTGGGTTGCGCACCTTTTGTGCGCTCCAAGGTGCGCACGAAGTCGGAGCTCGGTTTGCCCCGGGTGCGCACCTTCGCCAGGGTGCGCACCTTGATGCGCACGCCTTGGCTGGGCTGCGCACCTTGGTGGGCGCCATGGTGCGCACCTTTCGTGCGCTCCAAGGTGCGCACGAAGTCGGAGCTCGGTTTGCCCCGGGTGCGCACCTTGGTGGGCGCCATGGTGCACTCCGAGGTGCCCAAGATTGGTGCGCACCAAGGAGCGCTCCGAAGTGCGCTCCAAGGTGCGCGCGAAGTCGAAAGTTGGGTTAATTGTCCGGTTTGCCTCGGGTGCGCACCTTGCGTGCACCTTCGCCAGGGTGGGCGCCTTGGTGCGCACACCTTGGCTGGGCTGCGCACACCTTGGCACCCGCGTTTCCTTCATTTTAAATTTTTTTTTTTTACAATCTCTCAAGTGGGAAATTCTATAATCTCAACTTTTTTTGCCTTTTCAGGAAACTTTTGAATGGAGCGCATCATTGGTGCGCTCCGAAGTGTGCTCCAAAGCTCTCTCCAGCTGCGTGCACCTGCCCCGGCCGCGCACCCGGCCCCGCCCAGCTTCGCTCACCTGTCCCGGGCGTCTGGTGCGGAACCTTAGAGTAAGAAACATCACCGTGCACCTTGGCCAACGTGCGCGACTCGACCGAGCGCGCACTGGCCGAGGTGCACACCGATTTCACCTGGGTGCGCGCGCAGCACCTCGGGCGCACCGGGGTGCGCGCACAACGCCCGGGTTGCACCGTGGCCTGTGTGCTCGGGGCGCCTCGGGTGCGCGCTCGGTGTCGCCCCCGCGCGCGCGGTAGTGCGGGCAGCGCACCCCGGCCCGGCCCGGCCCCGACGAGAACGCAAACGGGCAAAAGGTTTATTCAAATAGCATTGCGACGCCCGGCGAAAAACTAAAAAAGGGTGCAACACCGGGACTTCCCGGGAGGTCACCCATCCCAGTACTACTCCGGCCCAAGCGCGCTTAACTGCGGAGTTCTGATGGGATCCGGTGCACTAACGCTGGTATGATCGCACCCGTTATGAGCTTGTCGCAGTGTGTACTTAGCAAACCGCGACCCACGTGCGAATCCACCCCGGCCACCCACCCCCGTCGAGGTGCACACCCTCCCTCGCGAAGTGCGCCCCGTTCGCCAAGTGTGAGCCCTGCCCGGGTGCGCGCACCTTGCTAGGGCGTCGGGTGTGCACCCGGCCCGGCCTACGTGCGTGCACCTGGAGGGGGCGTCGTGTGCGTGCAGTGTCCCGTCTGCAACGCGGTGCCCACACACCACCTCGGGCGCAACGACCTGCGCTCACATGTGGGCCGAGTGCACCTTGGTGCATGTTCGGGGCGCCTCGGGTGCACGCTCGATCTTGCCCCGGTGCACCAAGGCGCTCGGTTTGCCCCGGGTGCGCACTTGGTGCAAGGTGGGCACCCAAAATAGGGATCAAGCACCAAAACACAAGTTTCGGGATGCAAAATGGGACCCAAGGACCACAAATGCGTTCCAAGACCCATGATGGGTCCACGAGAACAAAAATGTGTTCCGAGACTTAATAAACAAATATTGGGTTTTAGGAGAAGAAACATGCTCTGATGCCCAAAACGAGAATCGACCCCGAAAAGGCCACAGGCCAAAAGTGGGATGCGAGACAAAAAAAAATGGGACCCGAGGACCAAAATTGGGTTCCCAGGTCGAAGACAGGGCAACCGGACAAGAAACGACCTCTAAGGCTCGAAATGAGTCCCGACGACTAAAACTTGACAAGAAGCACCCATCAGGCACCCAACTCGACACCCATGGGATGCCGACCCACCCGGGCTTCCACCTAGCACACCTTGGCACCCACCCACCCTCGCACCCAACCTCGCACCCAACTTAGCACCTTTGAACCCACATTGGCACTCACCCTGACCCTGGCACCTTGGAACCCACATTGGCACTCACCTTGACCCTGGCACCCACCTTTGCACTCACCTTGGGACCCACCCTGGCTCCCACCTCGGCACCCACCCAGACACCCACCTTGGTTCCTTGGCACCCACCTTGGATCCTTGGCACCCACCCCGACACCCACCTTGGCACGCAACTTGGCTACTTGCCACCCACCTTGGCTCCTTGACGCCCACCCCGACAACCACCCCGTGACCTACCCTGGCTAGGGTTGGTGCACACCCACCCTGGTGCCCACCTTGGCACCCACCCTATGACCCACCTTGGCACGCACCTTAGTACCCACCCCGTTACCCACCCTAGGACCCACCCCGTGACCCACCTTGGCCAGGGTGGGTGCCTTGGTGCGCACAACTTGCCTGGGCTGCACACCAGGGCGGGCTCAAGATGGCACCCGCGTTCCGTTTTTTTCACTATCTTTCAAAACGGAAATTTTAAAATCTCATTTTTTTCTTTTTTTTGCCTTTTCTGGAAATTAGTGAAGGCAGCGCATCAAAGGTGCGCAATGCTGGTGCGAACCCGGGAGCGCTCCGATGTGTGCTCCAAGGTGCGGCGTGCACGAAGTCCGAGCCCGGTTTGCCCCGGGTGCGCACCTCGCGTGCACCTTCGCCGGGGTGAGCACCTTGGCTGGGTTGCGCGCCCTGGTGCGTACCAAGGAGCGCTCTGAAGTGTGCTCCAAGGTGCGGCGTGCACGAAGTCGGAGCCCGGTTTGCCCCGGGTGTGCACCTCGGGTGCGCACCTCGCGTGCACCTTCGCTGCGGTGGGCACCTTGGCTGGGTTGCGCGCCTTGGTGGGCACCATGCAGTGCACGAAGTCGGAGCCCGGTTTGCCCCGGGCGCGCACCTCCGCCAGGGTGGGCACCTTGGTGCGCACAACTTGCCTGGGCTGCGCATCAGGAAGGGCTCAAGATGGCACCCGCGTTCCGTTTTTTTCACTATCTTTCAGAACGGAAATTTTAAAATATCGTTTTTTTTTGCCTTTTCTGGAAATTAGTGAAGGCAGCGCATCAAAGGTGCGCAACGCTGGTGCGAACCTGGGAGCGCTCCGATGTGTGCTCCAAGGTGCGGCGTGCACGAAGTCGGAGCCCGGTTTGCCTCGGGTGCGCCCTGGTGGGCACCATGGTGCGCACCAAGGAGCGCTCCGAAGTGTGCTCCAAGGTGCGGCCTGCACGAAGTCGGAGCCCGGTTTGCCCCGGGTGTGCACCTCGGGTGGGCACCTTGGTGCGCATGCCTTGCCTGGGCTGCGCACCAGGGCGGGCTCAAGATGGCACCCGCGTTCCTTTTTTTTCACTATCTTTCAAAACGGAAATTTTAAAATCTCATTTTTTTTTGCCTTTTTCTGGAAATTAGTGAAGGCAGCGCATCAAAGGTGCGCACCTCGCTGCCCACCACGGTGCGCAACGCCGGTGGGCACCCGGGAGTGCTTCGAAGTGTGCTCCAAGGTGCTGCGTGCACGTTGTCGGAGCCCGGTTTGCCCCGGGTGCGCACCTCGCGTGCACCTTCGTCGGGGTGGGCACCTTGGCTTGGTTTGCCCCGGCTGCGCTCCGAAGCGGGGTTATTGGAGCGCCGCCTCTTTTTTTGTCGGAGCGTTTGGTGGGGTTTCTCGCATTGGCTCTTCCGAGGCCCGGTTGCCACCCTGGCGCGCACGAAGTCGGAAGTAGGGTTAATTGCCCGGGTGCGCACCTTTGCCAGGGTGGCACCTTACCTGGGCTGCGCACCAGGGCGGGCTCAAGATGGCACGCGCGTTCCGTTTTTTTCACTATCTTTCAAAACGGAAATTTTAAAATCTCCTTTTTTTTTTGCCTTTTCTGGAAATTAGTGAAGGCAGCGCATCAAAGGTGCGCACCTCGCTGCCCACCTTGGTGTGCTCTGAGGTGCGCACCCGGGAGCGCTACGAAGTGTGCTCCAAGGTGCGGCGTGCACGTTGTCGGAGCCCGGTTTGCCCCGGGTGCGCACCTCGCCTGCACCTTGGCCGGGGTGGGCACCTTGGCTGGGTTTGCCCAGGGTGCGCTCCGAAGCGGGGTTACTGGAGCGCCCCCTCTTTTTTTGTCAGAGAGTTTGGTGGGGTTTCTCGCATTGGCTCTTCCCAGGCCCGGTTGTTGGGTGCGCTCCCACCCTGGCGCGCGCGAAGTTGGAAGTTGGGTTAATTGCCCGGGCGCGCACCTTCGCCAGGGTGGGCACCTTGGTGCGCAAACCTTGGCTGGGCTGCGCACCAGGGCGGGCTCAAGATGGCACCAGCATTCCCTTTTTCTCACTATCTTTCAAAACGGAAATTTTAAAATCTCGTTTTTTTTTTGCCTTTTATGGAAATTAGTGAAGGCATCGCATCAAAGGTGCGCACCTCGCTGCCCACCTTGGTGTGCTCCGAGGTGCCCACCACGGTGCGCAACGCCGGTGCGAACCCGGGAGCGCCCCGATGTGTGCTCCAAGGTGCGGCGTGCACGAAGTCGGACCCCGGTTTGCCCCGGGTGCGCACCTCGCGTGCACCTTGGTGCGCACACCTTGGCTGGGTTGCGCGGCCTGGTGGGCACCATGGTGCGCACCAAGGAGCGCTCCGAAGTGTGCTCCAAGGTGCGGCGTGCACGAAGTCGGAGCCCGGTTTGCCCCGGGTGCGCACCTTCGCCGCGGTGGGCACCATGGCGTGCACGAAGTCGGAGCCCGGTTTGCCCCGGGTGCGCACCTCGCGTGCACCTTCGCCGGGGTGGGCACCTCGGCTGGGTTGCGCGCCCTGGTGCGCACCAAGGAGCGCTCTGAAGTGTGCTCCAAGGTGCGGCAGTGCACGAAGTCGGAGCCCGGTTTGCCCCGGGTGTGCACCTCGCGTGCACCTTCGCTGCGGTGGGCACCTTGGCTGGGTTGCGCGCCTTGGTGGGCACCATGCAGTGCACGAAGTCGGAGCCCGGTTTGCCCCGGGCGCGCACCTCCGCCAGGGTGGGCACCTTGGTGCGCACAACTTGCCTGGGCTGCGCACCAGGAAGGGCTCAAGATGGCACCCGCGTTCCGTTTTTTTCACTATCTTTCAGAACGGAAATTTTAAAATATCGTTTTTTTTTGCCTTTTCTGGAAATTAGTGAAGGCAGCGCATCAAAGGTGCGCAACGCTGGTGCGAACCTGGGAGCGCTCCGATGTGTGCTCCAAGGTGCGGCGTGCACGAAGTCGGACCCCGGTTTGCCCCGGGTGCGCACCTCGCGTGCACCTTGGTGCGCACACCTTGGCTGGGTTGCGCGCCCTGGTGGGCACCATGGTGCGCACCAAGGAGCGCTCCGAAGTGTGCTCCAAGGTGCGGCGTGCACGAAGTCGGAGCCCGGTTTGCCCCGGGTGCGCACCTCGCGTGCACCTTCGCCGCGGTGGGCACCATGGCGTGCACGAAGTCGGAGCCCGGTTTGCCCCGGGTGCGCACCTCGCGTGCACCTTCGCCGGGGTGGGCACCTTAGTGTGCAGACCTTGGCTGGGTTGCGCGCCCTGGTGGGCACCATGGTGCGCACCAAGGAGCGCTCCGAAGTGTGCTCCAAGGTGCGGCCTGCACGAAGTCGGAGCCCGGTTTGCCCCGGGTGTGCACCTCGGGTGGGCACCTTGGTGCGCATGCCTTGCCTGGGCTGCGCACCAGGGCGGGCTCAAGATGGCACCCGCGTTCCTTTTTTTTCACTATCTTTCAAAACGGAAATTTTAAAATCTCATTTTTTTTTGCCTTTTTCTGGAAATTAGTGAAGGCAGCGCATCAAAGGTGCGCACCTCGCTGCCCACCACGGTGCGCAACGCCGGTGGGCACCCGGGAGTGCTTCGAAGTGTGCTCCAAGGTGCTGCGTGCACGTTGTCGGAGCCCGGTTTGCCCCGGGTGCGCACCTCGCGTGCACCTTCGTCGGGGTGGGCACCTTGGCTGGGTTTGCCCCGGCTGCGCTCCGAAGCGGGGTTATTGGAGCGCCGCCTCTTTTTTTGTCGGAGCGTTTGGTGGGGTTTCTCGCATTGGCTCTTCCGAGGCCCGGTTGCCACCCTGGCGCGCACGAAGTCGGAAGTAGGGTTAATTGCCCGGGTGCGCACCTTTGCCAGGGTGGGCACCTTACCTGGGCTGCGCACCAGGGCGGGCTCAAGATGGCACGCGCGTTCCGTTTTTTTCACTATCTTTCAAAACGGAAATTTTAAAATCTCCTTTTTTTTTTGCCTTTTCTGGAAATTAGTGAAGGCAGCGCATCAAAGGTGCGCACCTCGCTGCCCACCTTGGTGTGCTCTGAGGTGCGCACCCGGGAGCGCTACGAAGTGTGCTCCAAGGTGCGGCGTGCACGTTGTCGGAGCCCGGTTTGCCCCGGGTGCGCACCTCGCCTGCACCTTGGCCGGGGTGGGCACCTTGGCTGGGTTTGCCCAGGGTGCGCTCCGAAGCGGGGTTACTGGAGCGCCCCCTCTTTTTTTGTCAGAGCGTTTGGTGGGGTTTCTCGCATTGGCTCTTCCCAGGCCCGGTTGTTGGGTGCGCTCCCACCCTGGCGCGCGCGAAGTTGGAAGTTGGGTTAATTGCCCGGGCGCGCACCTTCGCCAGGGTGGGCACCTTGGTGCGCACACCTTGGCTGGGCTGCGCACCAGGGCGG
The DNA here is from genome assembly GCF_030272615.1 of Cryptomeria japonica. NCBI lineage: Eukaryota > Viridiplantae > Streptophyta > Pinopsida > Cupressales > Cupressaceae > Cryptomeria > Cryptomeria japonica. Next base: position 65,360 of record NW_026728949.1, read on the forward strand.
GCTCAAGATGGCACCAGCATTCCCTTTTTCTCACTATCTTTCAAAACGGAAATTTTAAAATCTCGTTTTTTTTTTGCCTTTTATGGAAATTAGTGAAGGCATCGCATCAAAGGTGCGCACCTCGCTGCCCACCTTGGTGTGCTCCGAGGTGCCCACCACGGTGCGCAACGCCGGTGCGAACCCGGGAGCGCCCCGATGTGTGCTCCAAGGTGCGGCGTGCACGAAGTCGGACCCCGGTTTGCCCCGGGTGCGCACCTCGCGTGCACCTTGGTGCGCACACCTTGGCTGGGTTGCGCGGCCTGGTGGGCACCATGGTGCGCACCAAGGAGCGCTCCGAAGTGTGCTCCAAGGTGCGGCGTGCACGAAGTCGGAGCCCGGTTTGCCCCGGGTACGCACCTCGCGTGCACCTTCGCCGGGGTGGGCACCTCGGCTGGGTTGCGCGCCCTGGTGCGCACCAAGGAGCGCTCCGAAGTGTGCTCCAAGGTGCGGCGTGCACGAAGTCGGAGCCCGGTTTGCCCCGGGTGCGCACCTTCGCCGCGGTGCGCACCATGGCGTGCACGAAGTCGGAGCCCGGTTTGCCCCGGGTGCGCACCTCGCGTGCACCTTCGGCGGGGTTGCGCGCCCTGGTGGGCACCATGGTGCGCACCAAGGAGCGCTCCGAAGTGTGCTCCAAGGTGCGGCGTGCACGAAGTCGGAGCCCGGTTTGCCCCGGGTGCGCACCTCGCGTGCACCTTCGGCGGGGTTGCGCGCCCTGGTGGGCACCATGGTGCGCACCAAGGAGCGCTCCGAAGTGTGCTCCAAGGTGCGGCGTGCACGAAGTCGGAGCCCGGTTTGCCCCGGGTGCGCACCTCGCGTGCACCTTCGCCGCGGTGGGCACCATGGCGTGCACGAAGTCGGAGCCCGGTTTGCCCCGGGTGCGCACCTCGCGTGCACCTTCGCCGGGGTGGGCACCTCGGCTGGGTTGCGCGCCCTGGTGCGCACCAAGGAGCGCTCCGAAGTGTGCTCCAAGGTGCGGCGTGCACGAAGTCGGAGCCCGGTTTGCCCCGGGTGCGCACCTCGCGTGCACCTTCGCCAGGGTGGGCACCTCGGTGCGCACACCTTCTCAATGTTTTCTTGCCTTTTCTGGAAATTGGTGAAGGCAGCGCATCAAAGGTGCGCACCTCGGTGTGCTCCGAGGTGCGAACCCGAGAGCGCTCCGAGGTGCCCACGAAGTCGAAAGTCGGGTTAATTGCATTGTTTTCCCCGGGTGCGCTCCGAGGTGCGCAACATCGGCGCGCACCAAGGAGGGCTCCGAAGTGTGCTCCAAGGTGCGCACGATGGCGTGCACCTCTGGTGCGCACGATTCGGAGCTCGGTTTGACCGGGGTGCGCACACCTTGGCTGGGTTGCGCACCTTTTGTGCGCTCCAAGGTGCGCACGAAGTCGGAGCTCGGTTTGCCCCGGGTGCGCACCTTCGCCAGGGTGCGCACCTTGATGCGCACGCCTTGGCTGGGCTGCGCACCTTGGTGGGCGCCATGGTGCGCACCTTTCGTGCGCTCCAAGGTGCGCACGAAGTCGGAGCTCGGTTTGCCCCGGGTGCGCACCTTGGTGGGCGCCATGGTGCACTCCGAGGTGCCCAAGATTGGTGCGCACCAAGGAGCGCTCCGAAGTGCGCTCCAAGGTGCGCGCGAAGTCGAAAGTTGGGTTAATTGTCCGGTTTGCCTCGGGTGCGCACCTTGCGTGCACCTTCGCCAGGGTGGGCGCCTTGGTGCGCACACCTTGGCTGGGCTGCGCACACCTTGGCACCCGCGTTTCCTTCATTTTAAATTTTTTTTTTTTACAATCTCTCAAGTGGGAAATTCTATAATCTCAACTTTTTTTGCCTTTTCAGGAAACTTTTGAATGGAGCGCATCATTGGTGCGCTCCGAAGTGTGCTCCAAAGCTCTCTCCAGCTGCGTGCACCTGCCCCGGCCGCGCACCCGGCCCCGCCCAGCTTCGCTCACCTGTCCCGGGCGTCTGGTGCGGAACCTTAGAGTAAGAAACATCACCGTGCACCTTGGCCAACGTGCGCGACTCGACCGAGCGCGCACTGGCCGAGGTGCACACCGATTTCACCTGGGTGCGCGCGCAGCACCTCGGGCGCACCGGGGTGCGCGCACAACGCCCGGGTTGCACCGTGGCCTGTGTGCTCGGGGCGCCTCGGGTGCGCGCTCGGTGTCGCCCCCGCGCGCGCGGTAGTGCGGGCAGCGCACCCCGGCCCGGCCCGGCCCCGACGAGAACGCAAACGGGCAAAAGGTTTATTCAAATAGCATTGCGACGCCCGGCGAAAAACTAAAAAAGGGTGCAACACCGGGACTTCCCGGGAGGTCACCCATCCCAGTACTACTCCGGCCCAAGCGCGCTTAACTGCGGAGTTCTGATGGGATCCGGTGCACTAACGCTGGTATGATCGCACCCGTTATGAGCTTGTCGCAGTGTGTACTTAGCAAACCGCGACCCACGTGCGAATCCACCCCGGCCACCCACCCCCGTCGAGGTGCACACCCTCCCTCGCGAAGTGCGCCCCGTTCGCCAAGTGTGAGCCCTGCCCGGGTGCGCGCACCTTGCTAGGGCGTCGGGTGTGCACCCGGCCCGGCCTACGTGCGTGCACCTGGAGGGGGCGTCGTGTGCGTGCAGTGTCCCGTCTGCAACGCGGTGCCCACACACCACCTCGGGCGCAACGACCTGCGCTCACATGTGGGCCGAGTGCACCTTGGTGCATGTTCGGGGCGCCTCGGGTGCACGCTCGATCTTGCCCCGGTGCACCAAGGCGCTCGGTTTGCCCCGGGTGCGCACTTGGTGCAAGGTGGGCACCCAAAATAGGGATCAAGCACCAAAACACAAGTTTCGGGATGCAAAATGGGACCCAAGGACCACAAATGCGTTCCAAGACCCATGATGGGTCCACGAGAACAAAAATGTGTTCCGAGACTTAATAAACAAATATTGGGTTTTAGGAGAAGAAACATGCTCTGATGCCCAAAACGAGAATCGACCCCGAAAAGGCCACAGGCCAAAAGTGGGATGCGAGACAAAAAAAAATGGGACCCGAGGACCAAAATTGGGTTCCCAGGTCGAAGACAGGGCAACCGGACAAGAAACGACCTCTAAGGCTCGAAATGAGTCCCGACGACTAAAACTTGACAAGAAGCACCCATCAGGCACCCAACTCGACACCCATGGGATGCCGACCCACCCGGGCTTCCACCTAGCACACCTTGGCACCCACCCACCCTCGCACCCAACCTCGCACCCAACTTAGCACCTTTGAACCCACATTGGCACTCACCCTGACCCTGGCACCTTGGAACCCACATTGGCACTCACCTTGACCCTGGCACCCACCTTTGCACTCACCTTGGGACCCACCCTGGCTCCCACCTCGGCACCCACCCAGACACCCACCTTGGTTCCTTGGCACCCACCTTGGATCCTTGGCACCCACCCCGACACCCACCTTGGCACGCAACTTGGCTACTTGCCACCCACCTTGGCTCCTTGACGCCCACCCCGACAACCACCCCGTGACCTACCCTGGCTAGGGTTGGTGCACACCCACCCTGGTGCCCACCTTGGCACCCACCCTATGACCCACCTTGGCACGCACCTTAGTACCCACCCCGTTACCCACCCTAGGACCCACCCCGTGACCCACCTTGGCCAGGGTGGGTGCCTTGGTGCGCACAACTTGCCTGGGCTGCACACCAGGGCGGGCTCAAGATGGCACCCGCGTTCCGTTTTTTTCACTATCTTTCAAAACGGAAATTTTAAAATCTCATTTTTTTCTTTTTTTTGCCTTTTCTGGAAATTAGTGAAGGCAGCGCATCAAAGGTGCGCAATGCTGGTGCGAACCCGGGAGCGCTCCGATGTGTGCTCCAAGGTGCGGCGTGCACGAAGTCCGAGCCCGGTTTGCCCCGGGTGCGCACCTCGCGTGCACCTTCGCCGGGGTGAGCACCTTGGCTGGGTTGCGCGCCCTGGTGCGTACCAAGGAGCGCTCTGAAGTGTGCTCCAAGGTGCGGCGTGCACGAAGTCGGAGCCCGGTTTGCCCCGGGTGTGCACCTCGGGTGCGCACCTCGCGTGCACCTTCGCTGCGGTGGGCACCTTGGCTGGGTTGCGCGCCTTGGTGGGCACCATGCAGTGCACGAAGTCGGAGCCCGGTTTGCCCCGGGCGCGCACCTCCGCCAGGGTGGGCACCTTGGTGCGCACAACTTGCCTGGGCTGCGCATCAGGAAGGGCTCAAGATGGCACCCGCGTTCCGTTTTTTTCACTATCTTTCAGAACGGAAATTTTAAAATATCGTTTTTTTTTGCCTTTTCTGGAAATTAGTGAAGGCAGCGCATCAAAGGTGCGCAACGCTGGTGCGAACCTGGGAGCGCTCCGATGTGTGCTCCAAGGTGCGGCGTGCACGAAGTCGGAGCCCGGTTTGCCTCGGGTGCGCCCTGGTGGGCACCATGGTGCGCACCAAGGAGCGCTCCGAAGTGTGCTCCAAGGTGCGGCCTGCACGAAGTCGGAGCCCGGTTTGCCCCGGGTGTGCACCTCGGGTGGGCACCTTGGTGCGCATGCCTTGCCTGGGCTGCGCACCAGGGCGGGCTCAAGATGGCACCCGCGTTCCTTTTTTTTCACTATCTTTCAAAACGGAAATTTTAAAATCTCATTTTTTTTTGCCTTTTTCTGGAAATTAGTGAAGGCAGCGCATCAAAGGTGCGCACCTCGCTGCCCACCACGGTGCGCAACGCCGGTGGGCACCCGGGAGTGCTTCGAAGTGTGCTCCAAGGTGCTGCGTGCACGTTGTCGGAGCCCGGTTTGCCCCGGGTGCGCACCTCGCGTGCACCTTCGTCGGGGTGGGCACCTTGGCTTGGTTTGCCCCGGCTGCGCTCCGAAGCGGGGTTATTGGAGCGCCGCCTCTTTTTTTGTCGGAGCGTTTGGTGGGGTTTCTCGCATTGGCTCTTCCGAGGCCCGGTTGCCACCCTGGCGCGCACGAAGTCGGAAGTAGGGTTAATTGCCCGGGTGCGCACCTTTGCCAGGGTGGCACCTTACCTGGGCTGCGCACCAGGGCGGGCTCAAGATGGCACGCGCGTTCCGTTTTTTTCACTATCTTTCAAAACGGAAATTTTAAAATCTCCTTTTTTTTTTGCCTTTTCTGGAAATTAGTGAAGGCAGCGCATCAAAGGTGCGCACCTCGCTGCCCACCTTGGTGTGCTCTGAGGTGCGCACCCGGGAGCGCTACGAAGTGTGCTCCAAGGTGCGGCGTGCACGTTGTCGGAGCCCGGTTTGCCCCGGGTGCGCACCTCGCCTGCACCTTGGCCGGGGTGGGCACCTTGGCTGGGTTTGCCCAGGGTGCGCTCCGAAGCGGGGTTACTGGAGCGCCCCCTCTTTTTTTGTCAGAGAGTTTGGTGGGGTTTCTCGCATTGGCTCTTCCCAGGCCCGGTTGTTGGGTGCGCTCCCACCCTGGCGCGCGCGAAGTTGGAAGTTGGGTTAATTGCCCGGGCGCGCACCTTCGCCAGGGTGGGCACCTTGGTGCGCAAACCTTGGCTGGGCTGCGCACCAGGGCGGGCTCAAGATGGCACCAGCATTCCCTTTTTCTCACTATCTTTCAAAACGGAAATTTTAAAATCTCGTTTTTTTTTTGCCTTTTATGGAAATTAGTGAAGGCATCGCATCAAAGGTGCGCACCTCGCTGCCCACCTTGGTGTGCTCCGAGGTGCCCACCACGGTGCGCAACGCCGGTGCGAACCCGGGAGCGCCCCGATGTGTGCTCCAAGGTGCGGCGTGCACGAAGTCGGACCCCGGTTTGCCCCGGGTGCGCACCTCGCGTGCACCTTGGTGCGCACACCTTGGCTGGGTTGCGCGGCCTGGTGGGCACCATGGTGCGCACCAAGGAGCGCTCCGAAGTGTGCTCCAAGGTGCGGCGTGCACGAAGTCGGAGCCCGGTTTGCCCCGGGTGCGCACCTTCGCCGCGGTGGGCACCATGGCGTGCACGAAGTCGGAGCCCGGTTTGCCCCGGGTGCGCACCTCGCGTGCACCTTCGCCGGGGTGGGCACCTCGGCTGGGTTGCGCGCCCTGGTGCGCACCAAGGAGCGCTCTGAAGTGTGCTCCAAGGTGCGGCTGTGCACGAAGTCGGAGCCCGGTTTGCCCCGGGTGTGCACCTCGCGTGCGCACCTCGCGTGCACCTTCGCTGCGGTGGGCACCTTGGCTGGGTTGCGCGCCTTGGTGGGCACCATGCAGTGCACGAAGTCGGAGCCCGGATTGCCCCGGGCGCGCACCTCCGCCAGGGTGGGCACCTTGGTGCGCACAACTTGCCTGGGCTGCGCACCAGGAAGGGCTCAAGATGGCACCCGCGTTCCGTTTTTTTCACTATCTTTCAGAACGGAAATTTTAAAATCTCGTTTTTTTTTGCCTTTTCTGGAAATTAGTGAAGGCAGCGCATCAAAGGTGCGCAACGCTGGTGCGAACCTGGGAGCGCTCCGATGTGTGCTCCAAGGTGCGGCGTGCACGAAGTCGGACCCCGGTTTGCCCCGGGTGCGCACCTCGCGTGCACCTTGGTGCGCACACCTTGGCTGGGTTGCGCGCCCTGGTGGGCACCATGGTGCGCACCAAGGAGCGCTCCGAAGTGTGCTCCAAGGTGCGGCGTGCACGAAGTCGGAGCCCGGTTTGCCCCGGGTGCGCACCTCGCGTGCACCTTCGCCGCGGTGGGCACCATGGCGTGCACGAAGTCGGAGCCCGGTTTGCCCCGGGTGCGCACCTCGCGTGCACCTTCGCCGGGGTGGGCACCTTGGTGTGCAGACCTTGGCTGGGTTGCGCGCCCTGGTGGGCACCATGGTGCGCACCAAGGAGCGCTCCGAAGTGTGCTCCAAGGTGCGGCCTGCACGAAGTCGGAGCCCGGTTTGCCCCGGGTGTGCACCTCGGGTGGGCACCTTGGTGCGCATGCCTTGCCTGGGCTGCGCACCAGGGCGGGCTCAAGATGGCACCCGCGTTCCTTTTTTTTCACTATCTTTCAAAACGGAAATTTTAAAATCTCATTTTTTTTTGCCTTTTTCTGGAAATTAGTGAAGGCAGCGCATCAAAGGTGCGCACCTCGCTGCCCACCACGGTGCGCAACGCCGGTGGGCACCCGGGAGTGCTTCGAAGTGTGCTCCAAGGTGCTGCGTGCACGTTGTCGGAGCCCGGTTTGCCCCGGGTGCGCACCTCGCGTGCACCTTCGTCGGGGTGGGCACCTTGGCTGGGTTTGCCCCGGCTGCGCTCCGAAGCGGGGTTATTGGAGCGCCGCCTCTTTTTTTGTCGGAGCGTTTGGTGGGGTTTCTCGCATTGGCTCTTCCGAGGCCCGGTTGCCACCCTGGCGCGCACGAAGTCGGAAGTAGGGTTAATTGCCCGGGTGCGCACCTTTGCCAGGGTGGGCACCTTACCTGGGCTGCGCACCAGGGCGGGCTCAAGATGGCACGCGCGTTCCGTTTTTTTCACTATCTTTCAAAACGGAAATTTTAAAATCTCCTTTTTTTTTTGCCTTTTCTGGAAATTAGTGAAGGCAGCGCATCAAAGGTGCGCACCTCGCTGCCCACCTTGGTGTGCTCTGAGGTGCGCACCCGGGAGCGCTACGAAGTGTGCTCCAAGGTGCGGCGTGCACGTTGTCGGAGCCCGGTTTGCCCCGGGTGCGCACCTCGCCTGCACCTTGGCCGGGGTGGGCACCTTGGCTGGGTTTGCCCAGGGTGCGCTCCGAAGCGGGGTTACTGGAGCGCCCCCTCTTTTTTTGTCAGAGCGTTTGGTGGGGTTTCTCGCATTGGCTCTTCCCAGGCCCGGTTGTTGGGTGCGCTCCCACCCTGGCGCGCGCGAAGTTGGAAGTTGGGTTAATTGCCCGGGCGCGCACCTTCGCCAGGGTGGGCACCTTGGTGCGCACACCTTGGCTGGGCTGCGCACCAGGGCGGGCTCAAGATGGCACCAGCATTCCCTTTTTCTCACTATCTTTCAAAACGGAAATTTTAAAATCTCGTTTTTTTTTTGCCTTTTATGGAAATTAGTGAAGGCATCGCATCAAAGGTGCGCACCTCGCTGCCCACCTTGGTGTGCTCCGAGGTGCCCACCACGGTGCGCAACGCCGGTGCGAACCCGGGAGCGCCCCGATGTGTGCTCCAAGGTGCGGCGTGCACGAAGTCGGACCCCGGTTTGCCCCGGGTGCGCACCTCGCGTGCACCTTGGTGCGCACACCTTGGCTGGGTTGCGCGGCCTGGTGGGCACCATGGTGCGCACCAAGGAGCGCTCCGAAGTGTGCTCCAAGGTGCGGCGTGCACGAAGTCGGAGCCCGGTTTGCCCCGGGTACGCACCTCGCGTGCACCTTCGCCGGGGTGGGCACCTCGGCTGGGTTGCGCGCCCTGGTGCGCACCAAGGAGCGCTCCGAAGTGTGCTCCAAGGTGCGGCGTGCACGAAGTCGGAGCCCGGTTTGCCCCGGGTGCGCACCTTCGCCGCGGTGCGCACCATGGCGTGCACGAAGTCGGAGCCCGGTTTGCCCCGGGTGCGCACCTCGCGTGCACCTTCGGCGGGGTTGCGCGCCCTGGTGGGCACCATGGTGCGCACCAAGGAGCGCTCCGAAGTGTGCTCCAAGGTGCGGCGTGCACGAAGTCGGAGCCCGGTTTGCCCCGGGTGCGCACCTCGCGTGCACCTTCGGCGGGGTTGCGCGCCCTGGTGGGCACCATGGTGCGCACCAAGGAGCGCTCCGAAGTGTGCTCCAAGGTGCGGCGTGCACGAAGTCGGAGCCCGGTTTGCCCCGGGTGCGCACCTCGCGTGCACCTTCGCCGCGGTGGGCACCATGGCGTGCACGAAGTCGGAGCCCGGTTTGCCCCGGGTGCGCACCTCGCGTGCACCTTCGCCGGGGTGGGCACCTCGGCTGGGTTGCGCGCCCTGGTGCGCACCAAGGAGCGCTCCGAAGTGTGCTCCAAGGTGCGGCGTGCACGAAGTCGGAGCCCGGTTTGCCCCGGGTGCGCACCTCGCGTGCACCTTCGCCAGGGTGGGCACCTCGGTGCGCACACCTTCTCAATGTTTTCTTGCCTTTTCTGGAAATTGGTGAAGGCAGCGCATCAAAGGTGCGCACCTCGGTGTGCTCCGAGGTGCGAACCCGAGAGCGCTCCGAGGTGCCCACGAAGTCGAAAGTCGGGTTAATTGCATTGTTTTCCCCGGGTGCGCTCCGAGGTGCGCAACATCGGCGCGCACCAAGGAGGGCTCCGAAGTGTGCTCCAAGGTGCGCACGATGGCGTGCACCTCTGGTGCGCACGATTCGGAGCTCGGTTTGACCGGGGTGCGCACACCTTGGCTGGGTTGCGCACCTTTTGTGCGCTCCAAGGTGCGCACGAAGTCGGAGCTCGGTTTGCCCCGGGTGCGCACCTTCGCCAGGGTGCGCACCTTGATGCGCACGCCTTGGCTGGGCTGCGCACCTTGGTGGGCGCCATGGTGCGCACCTTTCGTGCGCTCCAAGGTGCGCACGAAGTCGGAGCTCGGTTTGCCCCGGGTGCGCACCTTGGTGGGCGCCATGGTGCACTCCGAGGTGCCCAAGATTGGTGCGCACCAAGGAGCGCTCCGAAGTGCGCTCCAAGGTGCGCGCGAAGTCGAAAGTTGGGTTAATTGTCCGGTTTGCCTCGGGTGCGCACCTTGCGTGCACCTTCGCCAGGGTGGGCGCCTTGGTGCACACCTTGGCTGGGCTGCGCACACCTTGGCACCCGCGTTTCCTTCATTTTAAATTTTTTTTTTTTACAATCTCTCAAGTGGGAAATTCTATAATCTCAACTTTTTTTGCCTTTTCAGGAAACTTTTGAATGGAGCGCATCATTGGTGCGCTCCGAAGTGTGCTCCAAAGCTCTCTCCAGCTGCGTGCACCTGCCCCGGCCGCGCACCCGGCCCCGCCCAGCTTCGCTCACCTGTCCCGGGCGTCTGGTGCGGAACCTTAGAGTAAGAAACATCACCGTGCACCTTGGCCAACGTGCGCGACTCGACCGAGCGCGCACTGGCCGAGGTGCACACCGATTTCACCTGGGTGCGCGCGCAGCACCTCGGGCGCACCGGGGTGCGCGCACAACGCCCGGGTTGCACCGTGGCCTGTGTGCTCGGGGCGCCTCGGGTGCGCGCTCGGTGTCGCCCCCGCGCGCGCGGTAGTGCGGGCAGCGCACCCCGGCCCGGCCCGGCCCCGACGAGAACGCAAACGGGCAAAAGGTTTATTCAAATAGCATTGCGACGCCCGGCGAAAAACTAAAAAAGGGTGCAACACCGGGACTTCCCGGGAGGTCACCCATCCCAGTACTACTCCGGCCCAAGCGCGCTTAACTGCGGAGTTCTGATGGGATCCGGTGCACTAACGCTGGTATGATCGCACCCGTTATGAGCTTGTCGCAGTGTGTACTTAGCAAACCGCGACCCACGTGCGAATCCACCCCGGCCACCCACCCCCGTCGAGGTGCACACCCTCCCTCGCGAAGTGCGCCCCGTTCGCCAAGTGTGAGCCCTGCCCGGGTGCGCGCACCTTGCTAGGGCGTCGGGTGTGCACCCGGCCCGGCCTACGTGCGTGCACCTGGAGGGGGCGTCGTGTGCGTGCAGTGTCCCGTCTGCAACGCGGTGCCCACACACCACCTCGGGCGCAACGACCTGCGCTCACATGTGGGCCGAGTGCACCTTGGTGCATGTTCGGGGCGCCTCGGGTGCACGCTCGATCTTGCCCCGGTGCACCAAGGCGCTCGGTTTGCCCCGGGTGCGCACTTGGTGCAAGGTGGGCACCCAAAATAGGGATCAAGCACCAAAACACAAGTTTCGGGATGCAAAATGGGACCCAAGGACCACAAATGCGTTCCAAGACCCATGATGGGTCCACGAGAACAAAAATGTGTTCCGAGACTTAATAAACAAATATTGGGTTTTAGGAGAAGAAACATGCTCTGATGCCCAAAACGAGAATCGACCCCGAAAAGGCCACAGGCCAAAAGTGGGATGCGAGACAAAAAAAAATGGGACCCGAGGACCAAAATTGGGTTCCCAGGTCGAAGACAGGGCAACCGGACAAGAAACGACCTCTAAGGCTCGAAATGAGTCCCGACGACTAAAACTTGACAAGAAGCACCCATCAGGCACCCAACTCGACACCCATGGGATGCCGACCCACCCGGGCTTCCACCTAGCACACCTTGGCACCCACCCACCCTCGCACCCAACCTCGCACCCAACTTAGCACCTTTGAACCCACATTGGCACTCACCCTGACCCTGGCACCTTGGAACCCACATTGGCACTCACCTTGACCCTGGCACCCACCTTTGCACTCACCTTGGGACCCACCCTGGCTCCCACCTCGGCACCCACCCAGACACCCACCTTGGTTCCTTGGCACCCACCTTGGATCCTTGGCACCCACCCCGACACCCACCTTGGCACGCAACTTGGCTACTTGCCACCCACCTTGGCTCCTTGACGCCCACCCCGACAACCACCCCGTGACCTACCCTGGCTAGGGTTGGTGCACACCCACCCTGGTGCCCACCTTGGCACCCACCCTATGACCCACCTTGGCACGCACCTTAGTACCCACCCCGTTACCCACCCTAGGACCCACCCCGTGACCCACCTTGGCCAGGGTGGGTGCACCCACCCTGGTGCCCACCTTGGCACCCACCCATCCTAGCACCCAGCCTGTGACCGGGCTTGGAACCCAACCTTGCACCCGCACCCGTCTTGGCCAGTGTGGGTGCGCACCCATCCTGGCACCCACGTTGTGACACACCCTTTAACCCACGCACCCTAGCACCCACGTTGGCACCCACCTTGGAACCCAACCTAGCAACTTGGCACCCACCCCGTGACCCACCTTGGCATCCACCATAGCAGTCGCCGACTTGGCACCCACCTCGGCACCCACCTTGACACTTGTGGACCCACCTTGCCACTCACCCTAGCATCGACCCATCCTAGCACCCACCCTGGCACCTTTGCACCCTAGCACTCACCCATCCTAGCACCTAACCTGTGACCCACCTTGACACTCACCCTCGCACCCACCTTGGAACCCAACCTAGCACCCACCCACCCTGACACCAACCCTAGCACCTACCCACCCTTGCACCCACCCTGTGACCCATCTTGGCACCCACCCATCCTACCACTCAACCTATCACCCACCTTCTCACCCACCTTGGCATCCACCTTAGCACCCACCCACACTGGCACCTTGGCACCCACCTCGGGCAAGGTGGGTGCACACCCACCCTGGCACCCAATTTAGAACCCACCGAGCATGTTACCCACCTTGGCACCCACATTGCAGCCCACCCTAGTACCCACCCTATGACCCACATTGGCATCCACACCCTAGCACCCAGGCACCTCGACACCCGCCTTGACACCCACCCTAGCACTGAACCTGTGACCCACCTTGGAACTCACCCTAGAACCCACCCACCCTGTGAACCACCTTGGCATCCACCTTAGCACCCACCCACCTTGGCACCCACTCTAGCACTCACCCATCCTAACACCCAACTTGTTACCCACCTTGGCACCCGCCCTCGCGTCCACCTTGAAACCCACCCTAGCACCCACCCACGCAGGAGCCCACCTTGGCACCCAACCTAACACCCACGCATCCTGGCACCCAACTTGTGACCCACCTTGGAACCCACCCTAGTACCCACCTTTGAACCCACTATATCACCAACCCACCTTGGCACCCACCCTATGACCCTCTTTGGAATCCACCCTAGCACGCACCCACCCTGGCACCCACCATGGAGCGCACCCTAGCACCCACCCACCTCGGCACGCACCTCAACACCCACCTTGGTGTGCGCACTGCGCCAACCTCTCAAAGACCCTATGTGGTGCGCTCCAAAGTGTACACCTTTGGTGCGCTCCAAGGTGCGCACCTTTGGTGCACACCGAGGTGCACACCAAAGTGTGCACCGAGGTGAGCACCAAAGTGCACTCCAGGGTGCACACCAAGGCGTGCACCTTTGGTGCGGTCAATGCAAACGAATTCGGAAGTTGGGGTCGATGTCCTAATCGCTGCTGCAGACTACACGTATGAGAATCGGACAAATAGCTTTATATAGGGGAGGTGTTGCGTTTGATGGGTCGACTCCCCTGGTTGTGTGCACTGCACCAACTTCAAAGACCCTGTCTTGTTTAAGAAGTCAAAAGTTGGGGTGGATGTCCTAATCATTGCTGCAGTCTACGCATGTATGAGAATCAGACAAATAGCTTATATAGGGGAGGTGTTGCATTCGGTGGGTTGACTCCCCTGGTTGTGCGCACTGCGCCAACCTCAAAGACCCCGCATAGCAGAAGAAGTCGGAAGTCGGATTTTGGTGAGCACCAAGGCGTGCACCTTTGGTGCGGTCAACGCAGACGAATTCAGAAGTTGGGGTGGATGTCCTAATCGTTGTTGCAGGCTACACATGTATGAGAATCAGACAAATAGCTTATATAGGGGAGGTGTTGGGTTTGATGGGTCAACTCCCTTGGTTGTGCGCATTACGCCAACCTCAAAGACCTTGTTTTCGTTAAGAAGTCAAAAGTTGGGGTCAATGTCCTAATGGCTCCTGCAGGCTACACATGTATGAGAATCGGACAAATAGCTTATATAGGGGAGGTGTTGGGTTTGATGGGTCGACTCCCCTGGTTGTGCGCATTACGTCAACCTCAAAGACCTTGTTTTCGTTAAGAAGTCAAAAGTTGGGGTCGATGTCCTAATTGCTCCTGTAGACTACACATGTATGAGAATCAGACAAATAGCTTATATAGGGGAGGTGTTGGGTTTGATGGGTTGACTCCCCTAGTTGTTCGCATTACACCAACCTCAAAGACCTTGTTTTCGTTTAGAAGCCGAAAGTTGGGGTCGATGTCCTAATTGCTCCTGCAGGCTACGCATGTATGAGAATCAGACAAATAGCTTATATAGGGGAGGTGTTGGGTTTGATGGGTCGACTCCCCTGGTTGTGCGCATTGCGCCAACCTCAAAGACCCTGCATTGCGGATGAAGTCGAAAGTCAGAGTTTGGTGTGCTACAAGGTGTGGTCGAAGGTGCTCACCTAGGTGTGCACCTTTGGAGCACAGGAAAAGTGCCCTCCAAAAGTGCGCACCTTTGGAGTGCACAAAAGTGCCCTCCAAAAGTGCGCACCTTTGGAGCGCAGAAAAGTGCCCTCCAAAAAGTGCCCTCCAAAAGTGCGCACCTTTGGAGCGCAGAAAAGTGCCCTCCAAAAAGTGCCCTCCAAAAGTGCGCACCTTTGGAGCGCAGAAAAGTGCCCTCCAAAAAGTGCCCTCCAAAAGTGCGCACCTTTGGAGCGCAGAAAAGTGCCCTCCAAAAGTGCGCACCTTTGGAGCGCAGAGAAAGTGCCCTCCAAAAAGTGCCCTCCAAAAGTGCGCACCTTTGGAGCGCAGAAAAGTGCCCTCCAAAAAGTGCCCTCCAAAAGTGCGCACCTTTGGAGCGCAGAAAAGTGCCCTCCAAAAAGTGCCCTCCAAAAGTGCGCACCTTTGGAGCGCAGAAAAGTGCCCTCCAAAAAGTGCCCTCCAAAAGTGCGCACCTTTGGAGCGCAGAAAAGTGCCCTCCAAAAAGTGCCCTCCAAAAGTGCGCACCTTTGGAGCGCAGAAAAGTGCCCTCCAAAAGTGCGCACCTTTGGAGCGCACAAAAGTGCCCTCCAAAAGTGCGCACTTTTGGTGCGCACCAAGGCGCTGGTTCGGTCGTTGCAGGCGAGTTCGGAAGTTGGGGTCGATGTCCTGAGCGGAGGTGCAAACTACACAGGTGTCGGAATCGGACAAATAGCTTATATAGGGGAGGTGTATGCTTCGATGGGTCGACTCCCCAGGTTGAGCGCACCGCGCCAACCTCAAAGACCCTACGGTATGGATGAAGTCGGAAGTTGGGTCCGATGACCAATTCGATTAGTAGGTATGCTCATGAGGTCGGAATTTGGGTCCGATGACCTGCCATGTGCAGGAAGGCGAATGTTGACACTGTGCGTTGCAAGGTGCACACCAAGGCGCTGGTGCGGTCTTTTTAGTCGAGTTCGGAAGTTGGGGTCGATGTCCTGATCGGAGGTGCAAGCTACACAGGTGTGGGAATCGGACAAATAGCTTATATAGGGGAGGTGTATGCTTCGTTGGGTCGACTCCCCGGGTTGAGCGCACCGCGCCAACCTCAAAGACCCTACGGTATGGATGAAGTCGGAAGTTGGGTCCGATGACCGATTCGATATGTAGGCATACTCGCGAGGTCGGAATTTGGGTCCGATGACCTGCCACGTGCAGGAAGGCGAATGTTGGCACTGTGCGTTGCAAGGTGCGCACCAAGGCGCTGGTTCGGTCGTTGGAGGCGAGTTCGGAAGTTGGGGTCGATGTCTTGATCGGAGGTGCAAACTACACAGGTGTGGGAATCGGACAAATAGCTTATATAGGGGAGGTGTATGCTTCGTTGGGTCGACTCCCCGGGTTGAGCGCACCGCGCCAACCTCAAAGACCCTACGGTATGGATGAAGTCGGAAGTTGGGTCCGATGACCGATTCGATATGTAGGCATACTCGCGAGGTCGGAATTTGGGTCCGATGACCTGCCATGTGCAGGAAGGCGAATGTTGGGACTGTGCGTCGCAAGGTGCGCACCAAGGCGCTGGTGCCGTCGTTGCAGTCGAGTTCGGAAGTTGGGGTCGATGTCCTGGTCAGAGGTGCAAACTACACAGGTGTGGGAATCGGACAAATAGCTTATATAGGGGAGGTGTATGCTTCGATGGGTCGACTCCCTGGGTTGAGCGCACCGCGCCAACCTCAAAGACCCTACAGTATGGATGAAGTCGGAAGTTGGGTCCGATGACCGATTCGATACGTAGGCATATTGGCGAGGTCTGAATTTGTGTCCGATGACCTGCCATGCGCAGGAAGGCGGAATTTGGGGTCCCGATGACCGAGTTGATGGCGTGCCATGCGCAGAAAGGCGGAATTTGGGTCCGATGACCGAGTTGATGTTGATGGCCCGCCATGCACAGGAAGGCGGAATTTGGGTCCGATGACCGATTTGAAGGCGTGCCATACGCAAAAAGGCGGAGTTTGGGTCCGATGACCGAGTTGATATTGATGGCCCGCCATGCGCAGGAAGGCGGAATTTGGGTCCGATGACCTGACATACGCATGGAGTCCGACTCGGGGGCCGATGTTCGATTCGATGACTTGCATTGTGGGTAAAGTCGGAAGTTGTGGTCTTTGACCCGATTCGATGACCAGACTTCGGCTGCTTGAGAATCGGACAAATAACTTATATAGGGGAGGTAGTGTTCTCGAGCATCCTCCCCCCGTGCCCGTTTATGTCGATTGATGGCTGGGTGGCTCGACTGGTTGGAGCGCTCGGAT
Source organism: Cryptomeria japonica (assembly GCF_030272615.1). Lineage (NCBI taxonomy): Eukaryota > Viridiplantae > Streptophyta > Pinopsida > Cupressales > Cupressaceae > Cryptomeria > Cryptomeria japonica. Next base: position 81,733 of record NW_026728949.1, read on the forward strand.
GCAAAAATCTTGCCACCAGGATTTATCGATTGTGATGGACACGGCAAGTCTCCTGATTGCTATGCAGGAGCTCATCGTGAATCTCTATGCGGCCTTGGTATGGACTCGACCTGCGGAATGGTTCGGCAATGGTAGTCGCTCCAACACGTCCTTGCAATGGCCACAGAGGTGATTCGACTAGAGCTCCAGTCTAGCTTTTGGGTTGCTTGGCGGACTGGTATAGCCGCGATCGAGTTCCGGCCATGAACGTTTTAGATAGCTCTTGGGCTTTCTGGGACGGAAGTCGGAAGTTTGGGCTGTTGTCCGATTTGATGACCATTCTTCGGATGTGTGAGAATCGGACAAATAACTTATATAGGGGACTGTGTTGTCTCACGCAGCCCCCTCCGTGCCCCTCTATCTCGACCGATGTTGGTGCTTGAAAGGGTTGGGATCGCTCGGATTTATAAACGTGCACCACCATTTGTCGAGTGTGAGGGACGCGGCAGGTCTCCTAAATGCTATGCGGGCGCTCTCTGAGAATCTCTATCCGGCCTCGACACAGACTAGTCTTGCTGAATGGTTTGGCACTGGTAGTCGATCCAACACGTCGTTGTTGTGGCCGCCTAGGCGATTCGATTCGAGCCCCCGTCTAGCTTTTGGGTTGCTTGGCGGATTTTGCCCTATCCGCAAGTGAGCTCGGTCCCTAAACGTTCGAGAAACCCGATTGCTATGCGCCGACTCTCTTTCTTGCGAGCCTCCATCTAGCTTTTGGGTCTCTACGGAACGGAAGTCGGAATCTGGGACCGTTGTTTGATTCGACGAGGCAGACTACGGTTGTGCGAGAATCGGACAAATAACTTATATAGGGGAGGTGTTGACTGGAGCATTCTCCCCCGTGCCCCTCTAACTCGACCAATGCTGGCGCGTCGAACGGTGGTAGCGCTCGGATTTTCAGTGAGCGCCAGCATTGGTCGATTTAGAGGGGCATGCGAGATTCCCGAATGCTATGCGAGGGCTCTAACGGAAATGTCTATTGGTTTCGGTATGGATGCAATTGCGAGTGGTTCGGCAAAGGTAGTCGTTCCGATGCGTCCATGTCGTGGCCAAATCGATAATTCGATTTGAGCCCTCGTATAGCATTTGGGTCTCTCGATGTGATTCCGCATTCCAGTCCCTTTGGGCACTGCTTGAGCCGCATCCCAGGGGGTTCCCTTCCCAATAATCTGCCTCGCAACCCGATTGCTATGCGGTGAGGCTCCTCGGCCGCCTCGGAACTATCTGTGTATCAGACGCATCGCGGGGATAAGGGGTTGGCAACGGTAGTCGCCCCCAAGCGCGTCCGATGCTTGGACCATTCCGAGGCGGCCCTGAAGCCTCTTCCGTCTAGCCGTTGGGTCCTTCTCGCCGCATCCCTCGCCTCGCACCCCGATTGCTATGCGGTGAGGCTCCTCGGCCGCCTCGGAACTATCTGTGTATCGGACGCGTCGCGGGATAAGGGTTGTCACTGGTAGTCGCCCCAAGCGCGTCCGATGCTTGGACCATTCCGAGGCGGCCCTGAAGCCTCTTCCGTCTAGCCGTTGGGTCCTTCTCGCCGCATCCCTCGCCTCGCACCCCGATTGCTATGCGGTGAGGCTCCTCGGCCGCCTCGGAACTATCTGTGTATCGGACGCGTCGCGGGATAAGGGGTTGTCATTGGTAGTCGCCCCAAGCGCGTCCGATGCTTGGACCATTCCGAGGCGGCCCTGAAGCCTCTTCCGTCTAGCCGTTGGGTCCTTCTCGCCGCATCCCTCGCCTCGCACCCCGATTGCTATGCGGTGAGGCTCCTCGGCCGCCTCGGAACTATCTGTGTATCGGACGCGTCGCGGGATAAGGGGTTGTCACTGGTAGTCGCCCCAAGCGCGTCCGATGCTTGGACCATTCCGAGGCGGCCCTGAAGCCTCTTCCGTCTAGCCGTTGGGTCCTTCTCGCCGCATCCCTCGCCTCGCACCCCGATTGCTATGCGGTGAGGCTCCTCGGCCGCCTCGGAACTATCTGTGTATCGGACGCGTCGCGGGATAAGGGGTTGTCACTGGTAGTCGCCCCAAGCGCGTTCGATGCTTGGACCATTCCGAGGCGGCCCTGAAGCCTCTTCCGTCTAGCCGTTGGGTCCTTCTCGCCGCATCCCTCGCCTCGCACCCCGATTGCTATGCGGTGAGGCTCCTCGGCCGCCTTGGAACTATCTGTGTATCGGACGCGTCGCGGGATAAGGGGTTGTCACTGGTAGTCGCCCCAAGCGCGTCCGATGCTTAGACCATTCCGAGGCGGACCCGAAGCCTCTTCCGTCTAGCCGTTGGGTCCTTCTCGCCGCATCCTTCGCCTCGCACCCCGATTGCTATGCGGTGAGGCTCCTCGGCCGCCTCGGAACTATCTGTGTATCGGACGCGTCGCGGGATAAGGGGTTGTCACTGGTAGTCGCCCCAAGCGCGTCCGATGCTTGGACCATTCCGAGGCGGACCCGAAGCCTCTTCCGTCTAGCCGTTGGGTCCTTCTCGCCGCATCCCTCGCCTCGCACCCCGATTGCTATGCGGTGAGGCTCCTCGGCCGCCTTGGAACTATCTGTGTATCGGACGCGTCGCGGGATAAGGGGTTGTCACTGGTAGTCGCCCCAAGCGCGTCCGATGCTTGGACCATTCCGAGGCGGACCCGAAGCCTCTTCCGTCTAGCCGTTGGGTCCTTCTCGCCGCATCCCTCGCCTCGCACCCCGATTGCTATGCGGTGAGGCTCCTCGGCCGCCTTGGAACTATCTGTGTATCGGACGCGTCGCGGGATAAGGGGTTGTCACTGGTAGTCGCCCCAAGCGCGTCCGATGCTTGGACCATTCCGAGGCGGACCCGAAGCCTCTTCCGTCTAGCCGTTGGGTCCTTCTCGCCGCATCCCTCGCCTCGCACCCCGATTGCTATGCGGTGAGGCTCCTCGGCCGCCTTGGAACTATCTGTGTATCGGACGCGTCGCGGGATAAGGGGTTGTCACTGGTAGTCGCCCCAAGCGCGTCCGATGCTTGGACCATTCCGAGGCGGCCCCGAAGCCTCTTCCGTGTAGCCGTTGGGTCCTTCTCGCCGCATCCCTCGCCTCGCACCCCGATTGCTATGCGGTGAGGCTCCTCGGCCGCCTTGGAACTATCTGTGTATCGGACGCGTCGCGGGATAAGGGGTTGTCACTGGTAGTCGCCCCAAGCGCGTCCGATGCTTGGACCATTCCGAGGCGGCCCCGAAGCCTCTTCCGTGTAGCCGTTGGGTCCTTCTCGCCGCATCCCTCGCCTCGCACCCCGATTGCTATGCGGTGAGGCTCCTCGGCCGCCTTGGAACTATCTGTGTATCGGACGCGTCGCGGGATAAGGGGTTGTCACTGGTAGTCGCCCCAAGCGCGTCCGATGCTTGGACCATTCCGAGGCGGACCTGAAGCCTCTTCCCTCTAGCCGTTGGGGCTTTCTCGCCGCATCCCTCGCCTCGCACCCTGATTGCTATGCTGTGAGGCTCCTCGGCCGCCTTGGAACTATCTGTGTATCGGACGCATCGCGGGATAAGGGGTTGGCAGTGGTAGTCGCCCCAAGCGCATCCGATGCTTGGACCATTCCGAGGCGGCCCTGCAGCCTCTTCCGTCTAGCCGTTGGGGCCATCTCGCCGCATCCCCCACCTCGCACCACGATTGCTATGCGGTGAGGCTCCTTGGCCGCCTCGGAACTATCTGTGTATCGGACGCATCGCGGGATAAGGGGTTGTCACTGGTAGTCGCCCCAAGCGCGTCCGATGCTTGGACTATTCCGAGGCGGCCCTGCAGCCTCTTCCGTCTAGCCGTTGGGGCCATCTCGCTGCATCCCCCACCTCCTCGGCCGCCTCGGAACTATCTGTGTATCGGACGCATCGCGGGATAAGGGGTTGGCAGTGGTAGTCGCCCCAAGCGCGTCCGATGCTTGGACTATTCCGAGGCAGCCCTGCAGCCTCTTCCGTCTAGCCTTTGGGGCCATCTCGCCGCATCCCTCGCCTCGCACCCCGATTGCTATGCGGTGAGGCTCCTCGGCCGCCTGGGAACTATCTTCGTATCGGACGCATCGCGGGATAAGGGGTTGTCACTGGTAGTCGCCCCAAGCGCGTCCGATGCTTGGACTATTCCGAGGCGGCCCTGTGGCCTCTTCCGTCTAGCCGTTGGGGCCATCTCGCCGCATCCCCCACCTCGCACCCCGATTGCTATGCGGTGAGGCTCTTCGGCCGCCTTGGAACTATCTTCGTATCGGACGCATTGCGGGATAAGGGGTTGTCACTGGTAGTGGCCCCAAGCGCGTCCGATGCTTGGACTATTCCGAGGCGGCCCTGCAGCCTCTTCCGTCTAGCCGTTGGGGCCATCTCGCCGCATCCCCCACCTCGCACCCCGATTGCTATGCGGTGAGGCTCCTCGGCCGCCTTGGAACTATCTTCGTATCGGACGCATCGCGGGATAAGGGGTTGTCACTGGTAGTCGCCCCAAGCGCGTCCGATGCTTGGACTATTCCGACGCGGCCCTGTGGCCTCTTCCGTCTAGCCGTTGGGGCCATCTCGCCGCATCCCCCACCTCGCACCCCGATTGCTATGCGGTGAGGCTCCTCGGCCGCCTTGGAACCATCTTCGTATCGGACGCATCGCGGGATAGGGGGCTGTCACTGGTAGTCGCCCCAAGCGTGTCCGATGCTTGGACCATTCCTAGGCGGCCCTGAAGCCTCTTCCGTCTAGCCGTTGGGGCCTTCCCGCCCCATCCCTCGCCTCGCACCCCCGATTGCTATGCGGTGAGGCTCCTCGGCCGCCTTGGAACCATCTGTGTATCGGACGCATCGCGGGATAAGGGGTTGGCACTGGCAGTCGCCCCAAGCGCGTCCGATGCTTGGACCATTCCGAGGTGGCCCTGAAGCCTCTTCCGTCTAGCCGTTGGGGCCTTCCCGCCCCATCCCTCGCCTCGCACCCCGATTGATATGCGGTGAGGCTCCTCGGCCGCCTTGGAACTATCTGTGTATCGGACGCATCGCGGGATAAGGGGTTGGCACTGGTAGTCGTCCCAATCGCATCCGATGCTTGGACCATTCCGAGGCGGCCCTACAGCCTCTTCCGTTTAGCCGTCGGGGCCTTCCCGCCGCATCCCTCGCCTCGCATCCCGATTCCTATGCGGTGAGTCTTCTCGGCCGCCGCGGAACTATACCTGTTATTGCTACTGCATCCTTCGGCTGGTAACCTCCTCTGCCGCCTTGGAACGTTCTCTTTGTCGGACGCGTCGCGGGATAAGGGGTTGGCACTGGTAGTCGCCCCAAGCGCGCCCGATGCATAGACCGCTCCGAGTCGACCTTGCTTTCAGCCTCTCACATGCATAGACCTCTCTGAGTCGACCCTGCAGCCTCTCACGTTTAGCCTTTGGAATCTCGCCTCACAACATGATTGCTATCCTTGATGCATCCCTTGCCTCGAGCCCTGATTGCTTTCTTGGCTGCATCCCTCCTCTCCTCACAGCCCGGTTGTCATCACTGCTTCATCCGTCGCTTCATGCATTCTGGCTGCTGGGCCCTTCCCACCGCACACCTCGATTGCTATCTCTTCTGCATCACACACCCCGATTGCTATCTCTGCTACATCCCTCGGCTCTCACTTCTGCATCCTTCGCCTCACACCTCGATTGCTATCAATGCTGCATCCGTAACCTCACACCCCGATTGCTATGCGGGGAGGCTCCTTGGCCGCCTTGGAAATTTCTGTGTGTCGGACGCACCGCGGGATAAGGGGTTGGCACTG
>NW_026728949.1:97500-130000 GCF_030272615.1 Cryptomeria japonica
GCAACGCTGGTGCGAACCTGGGAGCGCTCCGATGTGTGCTCCAAGGTGCGGCGTGCACGAAGTCGGACCCCGGTTTGCCCCGGGTGCGCACCTCGCGTGCACCTTGGTGCGCACACCTTGGCTGGGTTGCGCGCCCTGGTGGGCACCATGGTGCGCACCAAGGAGCGCTCCGAAGTGTGCTCCAAGGTGCGGCGTGCACGAAGTCGGAGCCCGGTTTGCCCCGGGTGCGCACCTCGCGTGCACCTTCGCCACGGTGGGCACCATGGCGTGCACGAAGTCGGAGCCCGGTTTGCCCCGGGTGCGCACCTCGCGTGCACCTTCGCCGGGGTGGGCACCTTGGTGTGCAGACCTTGGCTGGGTTGCGCGCCCTGGTGGGCACCATGGTGCGCACCAAGGAGCGCTCCGAAGTGTGCTCCAAGGTGCGGCCTGCACGAAGTCGGAGCCCGGTTTGCCCCGGGTGTGCACCTCGGGTGGGCACCTTGGTGCGCATGCCTTGCCTGGGCTGCGCACCAGGGCGGGCTCAAGATGGCACCCGCGTTCCTTTTTTTTCACTATCTTTCAAAACGGAAATTTTAAAATCTCATTTTTTTTTGCCTTTTTCTGGAAATTAGTGAAGGCAGCGCATCAAAGGTGCGCACCTCGCTGCCCACCACGGTGCGCAACGCCGGTGGGCACCCGGGAGTGCTTCGAAGTGTGCTCCAAGGTGCTGCGTGCACGTTGTCGGAGCCCGGTTTGCCCCGGGTGCGCACCTCGCGTGCACCTTCGTCGGGGTGGGCACCTTGGCTGGGTTTGCCCCGGCTGCGCTCCGAAGCGGGGTTATTGGAGCGCCGCCTCTTTTTTTGTCGGAGCGTTTGGTGGGGTTTCTCGCATTGGCTCTTCCGAGGCCCGGTTGCCACCCTGGCGCGCACGAAGTCGGAAGTAGGGTTAATTGCCCGGGTGCGCACCTTTGCCAGGGTGGGCACCTTACCTGGGCTGCGCACCAGGGCGGGCTCAAGATGGCACGCGCGTTCCGTTTTTTTCACTATCTTTCAAAACGGAAATTTTAAAATCTCCTTTTTTTTTTGCCTTTTCTGGAAATTAGTGAAGGCAGCGCATCAAAGGTGCGCACCTCGCTGCCCACCTTGGTGTGCTCTGAGGTGCGCACCCGGGAGCGCTACGAAGTGTGCTCCAAGGTGCGGCGTGCACGTTGTCGGAGCCCGGTTTGCCCCGGGTGCGCACCTCGCCTGCACCTTGGCCGGGGTGGGCACCTTGGCTGGGTTTGCCCAGGGTGCGCTCCGAAGCGGGGTTACTGGAGCGCCCCCTCTTTTTTTGTCAGAGCGTTTGGTGGGGTTTCTCGCATTGGCTCTTCCCAGGCCCGGTTGTTGGGTGCGCTCCCACCCTGGCGCGCGCGAAGTTGGAAGTTGGGTTAATTGCCCGGGCGCGCACCTTCGCCAGGGTGGGCACCTTGGTGCGCACACCTTGGCTGGGCTGCGCACCAGGGCGGGCTCAAGATGGCACCAGCATTCCCTTTTTCTCACTATCTTTCAAAACGGAAATTTTAAAATCTCGTTTTTTTTTTGCCTTTTATGGAAATTAGTGAAGGCATCGCATCAAAGGTGCGCACCTCGCTGCCCACCTTGGTGTGCTCCGAGGTGCCCACCACGGTGCGCAACGCCGGTGCGAACCCGGGAGCGCCCCGATGTGTGCTCCAAGGTGCGGCGTGCACGAAGTCGGACCCCGGTTTGCCCCGGGTGCGCACCTCGCGTGCACCTTGGTGCGCACACCTTGGCTGGGTTGCGCGGCCTGGTGGGCACCATGGTGCGCACCAAGGAGCGCTCCGAAGTGTGCTCCAAGGTGCGGCGTGCACGAAGTCGGAGCCCGGTTTGCCCCGGGTACGCACCTCGCGTGCACCTTCGCCGGGGTGGGCACCTCGGCTGGGTTGCGCGCCCTGGTGCGCACCAAGGAGCGCTCCGAAGTGTGCTCCAAGGTGCGGCGTGCACGAAGTCGGAGCCCGGTTTGCCCCGGGTGCGCACCTTCGCCGCGGTGCGCACCATGGCGTGCACGAAGTCGGAGCCCGGTTTGCCCCGGGTGCGCACCTCGCGTGCACCTTCGGCGGGGTTGCGCGCCCTGGTGGGCACCATGGTGCGCACCAAGGAGCGCTCCGAAGTGTGCTCCAAGGTGCGGCGTGCACGAAGTCGGAGCCCGGTTTGCCCCGGGTGCGCACCTCGCGTGCACCTTCGGCGGGGTTGCGCGCCCTGGTGGGCACCATGGTGCGCACCAAGGAGCGCTCCGAAGTGTGCTCCAAGGTGCGGCGTGCACGAAGTCGGAGCCCGGTTTGCCCCGGGTGCGCACCTCGCGTGCACCTTCGCCGCGGTGGGCACCATGGCGTGCACGAAGTCGGAGCCCGGTTTGCCCCGGGTGCGCACCTCGCGTGCACCTTCGCCGGGGTGGGCACCTCAGCTGGGTTGCGCGCCCTGGTGCGCACCAAGGAGCGCTCCGAAGTGTGCTCCAAGGTGCGGCGTGCACGAAGTCGGAGCCCGGTTTGCCCCGGGTGCGCACCTCGCGTGCACCTTCGCCAGGGTGGGCACCTCGGTGCGCACACCTTCTCAATGTTTTCTTGCCTTTTCTGGAAATTGGTGAAGGCAGCGCATCAAAGGTGCGCACCTCGGTGTGCTCCGAGGTGCGAACCCGAGAGCGCTCCGAGGTGCCCACGAAGTCGAAAGTCGGGTTAATTGCATTGTTTTCCCCGGGTGCGCTCCGAGGTGCGCAACATCGGCGCGCACCAAGGAGGGCTCCGAAGTGTGCTCCAAGGTGCGCACGATGGCGTGCACCTCTGGTGCGCACGATTCGGAGCTCGGTTTGACCGGGGTGCGCACACCTTGGCTGGGTTGCGCACCTTTTGTGCGCTCCAAGGTGCGCACGAAGTCGGAGCTCGGTTTGCCCCGGGTGCGCACCTTCGCCAGGGTGCGCACCTTGATGCGCACGCCTTGGCTGGGCTGCGCACCTTGGTGGGCGCCATGGTGCGCACCTTTCGTGCGCTCCAAGGTGCGCACGAAGTCGGAGCTCGGTTTGCCCCGGGTGCGCACCTTGGTGGGCGCCATGGTGCACTCCGAGGTGCCCAAGATTGGTGCGCACCAAGGAGCGCTCCGAAGTGCGCTCCAAGGTGCGCGCGAAGTCGAAAGTTGGGTTAATTGTCCGGTTTGCCTCGGGTGCGCACCTTGCGTGCACCTTCGCCAGGGTGGGCTGGGCTGCGCACACCTTGGCACCCGCGTTTCCTTCATTTTAAATTTTTTTTTTTTACAATCTCTCAAGTGGGAAATTCTATAATCTCAACTTTTTTTGCCTTTTCAGGAAACTTTTGAATGGAGCGCATCATTGGTGCGCTCCGAAGTGTGCTCCAAAGCTCTCTCCAGCTGCGTGCACCTGCCCCGGCCGCGCACCCGGCCCCGCCCAGCTTCGCTCACCTGTCCCGGGCGTCTGGTGCGGAACCTTAGAGTAAGAAACATCACCGTGCACCTTGGCCAACGTGCGCGACTCGACCGAGCGCGCACTGGCCGAGGTGCACACCGATTTCACCTGGGTGCGCGCGCAGCACCTCGGGCGCACCGGGGTGCGCGCACAACGCCCGGGTTGCACCGTGGCCTGTGTGCTCGGGGCGCCTCGGGTGCGCGCTCGGTGTCGCCCCCGCGCGCGCGGTAGTGCGGGCAGCGCACCCCGGCCCGGCCCGGCCCCGACGAGAACGCAAACGGGCAAAAGGTTTATTCAAATAGCATTGCGACGCCCGGCGAAAAACTAAAAAAGGGTGCAACACCGGGACTTCCCGGGAGGTCACCCATCCCAGTACTACTCCGGCCCAAGCGCGCTTAACTGCGGAGTTCTGATGGGATCCGGTGCACTAACGCTGGTATGATCGCACCCGTTATGAGCTTGTCGCAGTGTGTACTTAGCAAACCGCGACCCACGTGCGAATCCACCCCGGCCACCCACCCCCGTCGAGGTGCACACCCTCCCTCGCGAAGTGCGCCCCGTTCGCCAAGTGTGAGCCCTGCCCGGGTGCGCGCACCTTGCTAGGGCGTCGGGTGTGCACCCGGCCCGGCCTACGTGCGTGCACCTGGAGGGGGCGTCGTGTGCGTGCAGTGTCCCGTCTGCAACGCGGTGCCCACACACCACCTCGGGCGCAACGACCTGCGCTCACATGTGGGCCGAGTGCACCTTGGTGCATGTTCGGGGCGCCTCGGGTGCACGCTCGATCTTGCCCCGGTGCACCAAGGCGCTCGGTTTGCCCCGGGTGCGCACTTGGTGCAAGGTGGGCACCCAAAATAGGGATCAAGCACCAAAACACAAGTTTCGGGATGCAAAATGGGACCCAAGGACCACAAATGCGTTCCAAGACCCATGATGGGTCCACGAGAACAAAAATGTGTTCCGAGACTTAATAAACAAATATTGGGTTTTAGGAGAAGAAACATGCTCTGATGCCCAAAACGAGAATCGACCCCGAAAAGGCCACAGGCCAAAAGTGGGATGCGAGACAAAAAAAAATGGGACCCGAGGACCAAAATTGGGTTCCCAGGTCGAAGACAGGGCAACCGGACAAGAAACGACCTCTAAGGCTCGAAATGAGTCCCGACGACTAAAACTTGACAAGAAGCACCCATCAGGCACCCAACTCGACACCCATGGGATGCCGACCCACCCGGGCTTCCACCTAGCACACCTTGGCACCCACCCACCCTCGCACCCAACCTCGCACCCAACTTAGCACCTTTGAACCCACATTGGCACTCACCCTGACCCTGGCACCTTGGAACCCACATTGGCACTCACCTTGACCCTGGCACCCACCTTTGCACTCACCTTGGGACCCACCCTGGCTCCCACCTCGGCACCCACCCAGACACCCACCTTGGTTCCTTGGCACCCACCTTGGATCCTTGGCACCCACCCCGACACCCACCTTGGCACGCAACTTGGCTACTTGCCACCCACCTTGGCTCCTTGACGCCCACCCCGACAACCACCCCGTGACCTACCCTGGCTAGGGTTGGTGCACACCCACCCTGGTGCCCACCTTGGCACCCACCCTATGACCCACCTTGGCACGCACCTTAGTACCCACCCCGTTACCCACCCTAGGACCCACCCCGTGACCCACCTTGGCCAGGGTGGGTGCCTTGGTGCGCACAACTTGCCTGGGCTGCACACCAGGGCGGGCTCAAGATGGCACCCGCGTTCCGTTTTTTTCACTATCTTTCAAAACGGAAATTTTAAAATCTCATTTTTTTCTTTTTTTTGCCTTTTCTGGAAATTAGTGAAGGCAGCGCATCAAAGGTGCGCAATGCTGGTGCGAACCCGGGAGCGCTCCGATGTGTGCTCCAAGGTGCGGCGTGCACGAAGTCCGAGCCCGGTTTGCCCCGGGTGCGCACCTCGCGTGCACCTTCGCCGGGGTGAGCACCTTGGCTGGGTTGCGCGCCCTGGTGCGTACCAAGGAGCGCTCTGAAGTGTGCTCCAAGGTGCGGCGTGCACGAAGTCGGAGCCCGGTTTGCCCCGGGTGTGCACCTCGGGTGCGCACCTCGCGTGCACCTTCGCTGCGGTGGGCACCTTGGCTGGGTTGCGCGCCTTGGTGGGCACCATGCAGTGCACGAAGTCGGAGCCCGGTTTGCCCCGGGCGCGCACCTCCGCCAGGGTGGGCACCTTGGTGCGCACAACTTGCCTGGGCTGCGCATCAGGAAGGGCTCAAGATGGCACCCGCGTTCCGTTTTTTTCACTATCTTTCAGAACGGAAATTTTAAAATATCGTTTTTTTTTGCCTTTTCTGGAAATTAGTGAAGGCAGCGCATCAAAGGTGCGCAACGCTGGTGCGAACCTGGGAGCGCTCCGATGTGTGCTCCAAGGTGCGGCGTGCACGAAGTCGGAGCCCGGTTTGCCTCGGGTGCGCCCTGGTGGGCACCATGGTGCGCACCAAGGAGCGCTCCGAAGTGTGCTCCAAGGTGCGGCCTGCACGAAGTCGGAGCCCGGTTTGCCCCGGGTGTGCACCTCGGGTGGGCACCTTGGTGCGCATGCCTTGCCTGGGCTGCGCACCAGGGCGGGCTCAAGATGGCACCCGCGTTCCTTTTTTTTCACTATCTTTCAAAACGGAAATTTTAAAATCTCATTTTTTTTTGCCTTTTTCTGGAAATTAGTGAAGGCAGCGCATCAAAGGTGCGCACCTCGCTGCCCACCACGGTGCGCAACGCCGGTGGGCACCCGGGAGTGCTTCGAAGTGTGCTCCAAGGTGCTGCGTGCACGTTGTCGGAGCCCGGTTTGCCCCGGGTGCGCACCTCGCGTGCACCTTCGTCGGGGTGGGCACCTTGGCTTGGTTTGCCCCGGCTGCGCTCCGAAGCGGGGTTATTGGAGCGCCGCCTCTTTTTTTGTCGGAGCGTTTGGTGGGGTTTCTCGCATTGGCTCTTCCGAGGCCCGGTTGCCACCCTGGCGCGCACGAAGTCGGAAGTAGGGTTAATTGCCCGGGTGCGCACCTTTGCCAGGGTGGCACCTTACCTGGGCTGCGCACCAGGGCGGGCTCAAGATGGCACGCGCGTTCCGTTTTTTTCACTATCTTTCAAAACGGAAATTTTAAAATCTCCTTTTTTTTTTGCCTTTTCTGGAAATTAGTGAAGGCAGCGCATCAAAGGTGCGCACCTCGCTGCCCACCTTGGTGTGCTCTGAGGTGCGCACCCGGGAGCGCTACGAAGTGTGCTCCAAGGTGCGGCGTGCACGTTGTCGGAGCCCGGTTTGCCCCGGGTGCGCACCTCGCCTGCACCTTGGCCGGGGTGGGCACCTTGGCTGGGTTTGCCCAGGGTGCGCTCCGAAGCGGGGTTACTGGAGCGCCCCCTCTTTTTTTGTCAGAGAGTTTGGTGGGGTTTCTCGCATTGGCTCTTCCCAGGCCCGGTTGTTGGGTGCGCTCCCACCCTGGCGCGCGCGAAGTTGGAAGTTGGGTTAATTGCCCGGGCGCGCACCTTCGCCAGGGTGGGCACCTTGGTGCGCAAACCTTGGCTGGGCTGCGCACCAGGGCGGGCTCAAGATGGCACCAGCATTCCCTTTTTCTCACTATCTTTCAAAACGGAAATTTTAAAATCTCGTTTTTTTTTTGCCTTTTATGGAAATTAGTGAAGGCATCGCATCAAAGGTGCGCACCTCGCTGCCCACCTTGGTGTGCTCCGAGGTGCCCACCACGGTGCGCAACGCCGGTGCGAACCCGGGAGCGCCCCGATGTGTGCTCCAAGGTGCGGCGTGCACGAAGTCGGACCCCGGTTTGCCCCGGGTGCGCACCTCGCGTGCACCTTGGTGCGCACACCTTGGCTGGGTTGCGCGGCCTGGTGGGCACCATGGTGCGCACCAAGGAGCGCTCCGAAGTGTGCTCCAAGGTGCGGCGTGCACGAAGTCGGAGCCCGGTTTGCCCCGGGTGCGCACCTTCGCCGCGGTGGGCACCATGGCGTGCACGAAGTCGGAGCCCGGTTTGCCCCGGGTGCGCACCTCGCGTGCACCTTCGCCGGGGTGGGCACCTCGGCTGGGGTGCGCGCCCTGGTGCGCACCAAGGAGCGCTCTGAAGTGTGCTCCAAGGTGCGGCGTGCACGAAGTCGGAGCCCGGTTTGCCCCGGGTGTGCACCTCGCGTGCACCTTCGCTGCGGTGGGCACCTTGGCTGGGTTGCGCGCCTTGGTGGGCACCATGCAGTGCACGAAGTCGGAGCCCGGTTTGCCCCGGGCGCGCACCTCCGCCAGGGTGGGCACCTTGGTGCGCACAACTTGCCTGGGCTGCGCACCAGGAAGGGCTCAAGATGGCACCCGCGTTCCGTTTTTTTCACTATCTTTCAGAACGGAAATTTTAAAATATCGTTTTTTTTTGCCTTTTCTGGAAATTAGTGAAGGCAGCGCATCAAAGGTGCGCAACGCTGGTGCGAACCTGGGAGCGCTCCGATGTGTGCTCCAAGGTGCGGCGTGCACGAAGTCGGACCCCGGTTTGCCCCGGGTGCGCACCTCGCGTGCACCTTGGTGCGCACACCTTGGCTGGGTTGCGCGCCCTGGTGGGCACCATGGTGCGCACCAAGGAGCGCTCCGAAGTGTGCTCCAAGGTGCGGCGTGCACGAAGTCGGAGCCCGGTTTGCCCCGGGTGCGCACCTCGCGTGCACCTTCGCCGCGGTGGGCACCATGGCGTGCACGAAGTCGGAGCCCGGTTTGCCCCGGGTGCGCACCTCGCGTGCACCTTCGCCGGGGTGGGCACCTTCGTGTGCAGACCTTGGCTGGGTTGCGCGCCCTGGTGGGCACCATGGTGCGCACCAAGGAGCGCTCCGAAGTGTGCTCCAAGGTGCGGCCTGCACGAAGTCGGAGCCCGGTTTGCCCCGGGTGTGCACCTCGGGTGGGCACCTTGGTGCGCATGCCTTGCCTGGGCTGCGCACCAGGGCGGGCTCAAGATGGCACCCGCGTTCCTTTTTTTTCACTATCTTTCAAAACGGAAATTTTAAAATCTCATTTTTTTTTGCCTTTTTCTGGAAATTAGTGAAGGCAGCGCATCAAAGGTGCGCACCTCGCTGCCCACCACGGTGCGCAACGCCGGTGGGCACCCGGGAGTGCTTCGAAGTGTGCTCCAAGGTGCTGCGTGCACGTTGTCGGAGCCCGGTTTGCCCCGGGTGCGCACCTCGCGTGCACCTTCGTCGGGGTGGGCACCTTGGCTGGGTTTGCCCCGGCTGCGCTCCGAAGCGGGGTTATTGGAGCGCCGCCTCTTTTTTTGTCGGAGCGTTTGGTGGGGTTTCTCGCATTGGCTCTTCCGAGGCCCGGTTGCCACCCTGGCGCGCACGAAGTCGGAAGTAGGGTTAATTGCCCGGGTGCGCACCTTTGCCAGGGTGGGCACCTTACCTGGGCTGCGCACCAGGGCGGGCTCAAGATGGCACGCGCGTTCCGTTTTTTTCACTATCTTTCAAAACGGAAATTTTAAAATCTCCTTTTTTTTTTGCCTTTTCTGGAAATTAGTGAAGGCAGCGCATCAAAGGTGCGCACCTCGCTGCCCACCTTGGTGTGCTCTGAGGTGCGCACCCGGGAGCGCTACGAAGTGTGCTCCAAGGTGCGGCGTGCACGTTGTCGGAGCCCGGTTTGCCCCGGGTGCGCACCTCGCCTGCACCTTGGCCGGGGTGGGCACCTTGGCTGGGTTTGCCCAGGGTGCGCTCCGAAGCGGGGTTACTGGAGCGCCCCCTCTTTTTTTGTCAGAGCGTTTGGTGGGGTTTCTCGCATTGGCTCTTCCCAGGCCCGGTTGTTGGGTGCGCTCCCACCCTGGCGCGCGCGAAGTTGGAAGTTGGGTTAATTGCCCGGGCGCGCACCTTCGCCAGGGTGGGCACCTTGGTGCGCACACCTTGGCTGGGCTGCGCACCAGGGCGGGCTCAAGATGGCACCAGCATTCCCTTTTTCTCACTATCTTTCAAAACGGAAATTTTAAAATCTCGTTTTTTTTTTGCCTTTTATGGAAATTAGTGAAGGCATCGCATCAAAGGTGCGCACCTCGCTGCCCACCTTGGTGTGCTCCGAGGTGCCCACCACGGTGCGCAACGCCGGTGCGAACCCGGGAGCGCCCCGATGTGTGCTCCAAGGTGCGGCGTGCACGAAGTCGGACCCCGGTTTGCCCCGGGTGCGCACCTCGCGTGCACCTTGGTGCGCACACCTTGGCTGGGTTGCGCGGCCTGGTGGGCACCATGGTGCGCACCAAGGAGCGCTCCGAAGTGTGCTCCAAGGTGCGGCGTGCACGAAGTCGGAGCCCGGTTTGCCCCGGGTACGCACCTCGCGTGCACCTTCGCCGGGGTGGGCACCTCGGCTGGGTTGCGCGCCCTGGTGCGCACCAAGGAGCGCTCCGAAGTGTGCTCCAAGGTGCGGCGTGCACGAAGTCGGAGCCCGGTTTGCCCCGGGTGCGCACCTTCGCCGCGGTGCGCACCATGGCGTGCACGAAGTCGGAGCCCGGTTTGCCCCGGGTGCGCACCTCGCGTGCACCTTCGGCGGGGTTGCGCGCCCTGGTGGGCACCATGGTGCGCACCAAGGAGCGCTCCGAAGTGTGCTCCAAGGTGCGGCGTGCACGAAGTCGGAGCCCGGTTTGCCCCGGGTGCGCACCTCGCGTGCACCTTCGGCGGGGTTGCGCGCCCTGGTGGGCACCATGGTGCGCACCAAGGAGCGCTCCGAAGTGTGCTCCAAGGTGCGGCGTGCACGAAGTCGGAGCCCGGTTTGCCCCGGGTGCGCACCTCGCGTGCACCTTCGCCGCGGTGGGCACCATGGCGTGCACGAAGTCGGAGCCCGGTTTGCCCCGGGTGCGCACCTCGCGTGCACCTTCGCCGGGGTGGGCACCTCGGCTGGGTTGCGCGCCCTGGTGCGCACCAAGGAGCGCTCCGAAGTGTGCTCCAAGGTGCGGCGTGCACGAAGTCGGAGCCCGGTTTGCCCCGGGTGCGCACCTCGCGTGCACCTTCGCCAGGGTGGGCACCTCGGTGCGCACACCTTCTCAATGTTTTCTTGCCTTTTCTGGAAATTGGTGAAGGCAGCGCATCAAAGGTGCGCACCTCGGTGTGCTCCGAGGTGCGAACCCGAGAGCGCTCCGAGGTGCCCACGAAGTCGAAAGTCGGGTTAATTGCATTGTTTTCCCCGGGTGCGCTCCGAGGTGCGCAACATCGGCGCGCACCAAGGAGGGCTCCGAAGTGTGCTCCAAGGTGCGCACGATGGCGTGCACCTCTGGTGCGCACGATTCGGAGCTCGGTTTGACCGGGGTGCGCACACCTTGGCTGGGTTGCGCACCTTTTGTGCGCTCCAAGGTGCGCACGAAGTCGGAGCTCGGTTTGCCCCGGGTGCGCACCTTCGCCAGGGTGCGCACCTTGATGCGCACGCCTTGGCTGGGCTGCGCACCTTGGTGGGCGCCATGGTGCGCACCTTTCGTGCGCTCCAAGGTGCGCACGAAGTCGGAGCTCGGTTTGCCCCGGGTGCGCACCTTGGTGGGCGCCATGGTGCACTCCGAGGTGCCCAAGATTGGTGCGCACCAAGGAGCGCTCCGAAGTGCGCTCCAAGGTGCGCGCGAAGTCGAAAGTTGGGTTAATTGTCCGGTTTGCCTCGGGTGCGCACCTTGCGTGCACCTTCGCCAGGGTGGGCTGGGCTGCGCACACCTTGGCACCCGCGTTTCCTTCATTTTAAATTTTTTTTTTTACAATCTCTCAAGTGGGAAATTCTATAATCTCAACTTTTTTTGCCTTTTCAGGAAACTTTTGAATGGAGCGCATCATTGGTGCGCTCCGAAGTGTGCTCCAAAGCTCTCTCCAGCTGCGTGCACCTGCCCCGGCCGCGCACCCGGCCCCGCCCAGCTTCGCTCACCTGTCCCGGGCGTCTGGTGCGGAACCTTAGAGTAAGAAACATCACCGTGCACCTTGGCCAACGTGCGCGACTCGACCGAGCGCGCACTGGCCGAGGTGCACACCGATTTCACCTGGGTGCGCGCGCAGCACCTCGGGCGCACCGGGGTGCGCGCACAACGCCCGGGTTGCACCGTGGCCTGTGTGCTCGGGGCGCCTCGGGTGCGCGCTCGGTGTCGCCCCCGCGCGCGCGGTAGTGCGGGCAGCGCACCCCGGCCCGGCCCGGCCCCGACGAGAACGCAAACGGGCAAAAGGTTTATTCAAATAGCATTGCGACGCCCGGCGAAAAACTAAAAAAGGGTGCAACACCGGGACTTCCCGGGAGGTCACCCATCCCAGTACTACTCCGGCCCAAGCGCGCTTAACTGCGGAGTTCTGATGGGATCCGGTGCACTAACGCTGGTATGATCGCACCCGTTATGAGCTTGTCGCAGTGTGTACTTAGCAAACCGCGACCCACGTGCGAATCCACCCCGGCCACCCACCCCCGTCGAGGTGCACACCCTCCCTCGCGAAGTGCGCCCCGTTCGCCAAGTGTGAGCCCTGCCCGGGTGCGCGCACCTTGCTAGGGCGTCGGGTGTGCACCCGGCCCGGCCTACGTGCGTGCACCTGGAGGGGGCGTCGTGTGCGTGCAGTGTCCCGTCTGCAACGCGGTGCCCACACACCACCTCGGGCGCAACGACCTGCGCTCACATGTGGGCCGAGTGCACCTTGGTGCATGTTCGGGGCGCCTCGGGTGCACGCTCGATCTTGCCCCGGTGCACCAAGGCGCTCGGTTTGCCCCGGGTGCGCACTTGGTGCAAGGTGGGCACCCAAAATAGGGATCAAGCACCAAAACACAAGTTTCGGGATGCAAAATGGGACCCAAGGACCACAAATGCGTTCCAAGACCCATGATGGGTCCACGAGAACAAAAATGTGTTCCGAGACTTAATAAACAAATATTGGGTTTTAGGAGAAGAAACATGCTCTGATGCCCAAAACGAGAATCGACCCCGAAAAGGCCACAGGCCAAAAGTGGGATGCGAGACAAAAAAAAATGGGACCCGAGGACCAAAATTGGGTTCCCAGGTCGAAGACAGGGCAACCGGACAAGAAACGACCTCTAAGGCTCGAAATGAGTCCCGACGACTAAAACTTGACAAGAAGCACCCATCAGGCACCCAACTCGACACCCATGGGATGCCGACCCACCCGGGCTTCCACCTAGCACACCTTGGCACCCACCCACCCTCGCACCCAACCTCGCACCCAACTTAGCACCTTTGAACCCACATTGGCACTCACCCTGACCCTGGCACCTTGGAACCCACATTGGCACTCACCTTGACCCTGGCACCCACCTTTGCACTCACCTTGGGACCCACCCTGGCTCCCACCTCGGCACCCACCCAGACACCCACCTTGGTTCCTTGGCACCCACCTTGGATCCTTGGCACCCACCCCGACACCCACCTTGGCACGCAACTTGGCTACTTGCCACCCACCTTGGCTCCTTGACGCCCACCCCGACAACCACCCCGTGACCTACCCTGGCTAGGGTTGGTGCACACCCACCCTGGTGCCCACCTTGGCACCCACCCTATGACCCACCTTGGCACGCACCTTAGTACCCACCCCGTTACCCACCCTAGGACCCACCCCGTGACCCACCTTGGCCAGGGTGGGTGCCTTGGTGCGCACAACTTGCCTGGGCTGCACACCAGGGCGGGCTCAAGATGGCACCCGCGTTCCGTTTTTTTCACTATCTTTCAAAACGGAAATTTTAAAATCTCATTTTTTTCTTTTTTTTGCCTTTTCTGGAAATTAGTGAAGGCAGCGCATCAAAGGTGCGCAATGCTGGTGCGAACCCGGGAGCGCTCCGATGTGTGCTCCAAGGTGCGGCGTGCACGAAGTCCGAGCCCGGTTTGCCCCGGGTGCGCACCTCGCGTGCACCTTCGCCGGGGTGAGCACCTTGGCTGGGTTGCGCGCCCTGGTGCGTACCAAGGAGCGCTCTGAAGTGTGCTCCAAGGTGCGGCGTGCACGAAGTCGGAGCCCGGTTTGCCCCGGGTGTGCACCTCGGGTGCGCACCTCGCGTGCACCTTCGCTGCGGTGGGCACCTTGGCTGGGTTGCGCGCCTTGGTGGGCACCATGCAGTGCACGAAGTCGGAGCCCGGTTTGCCCCGGGCGCGCACCTCCGCCAGGGTGGGCACCTTGGTGCGCACAACTTGCCTGGGCTGCGCATCAGGAAGGGCTCAAGATGGCACCCGCGTTCCGTTTTTTTCACTATCTTTCGGAACGGAAATTTTAAAATATCGTTTTTTTTTGCCTTTTCTGGAAATTAGTGAAGGCAGCGCATCAAAGGTGCGCAACGCTGGTGCGAACCTGGGAGCGCTCCGATGTGTGCTCCAAGGTGCGGCGTGCACGAAGTCGGAGCCCGGTTTGCCTCGGGTGCGCCCTGGTGGGCACCATGGTGCGCACCAAGGAGCGCTCTGAAGTGTGCTCCAAGGTGCGGCCTGCACGAAGTCGGAGCCCGGTTTGCCCCGGGTGTGCACCTCGGGTGGGCACCTTGGTGCGCATGCCTTGCCTGGGCTGCGCACCAGGGCGGGCTCAAGATGGCACCCGCGTTCCTTTTTTTTCACTATCTTTCAAAACGGAAATTTTAAAATCTCATTTTTTTTTGCCTTTTTCTGGAAATTAGTGAAGGCAGCGCATCAAAGGTGCGCACCTCGCTGCCCACCACGGTGCGCAACGCCGGTGGGCACCCGGGAGTGCTTCGAAGTGTGCTCCAAGGTGCTGCGTGCACGTTGTCGGAGCCCGGTTTGCCCCGGGTGCGCACCTCGCGTGCACCTTCGTCGGGGTGGGCACCTTGGCTTGGTTTGCCCCGGCTGCGCTCCGAAGCGGGGTTATTGGAGCGCCGCCTCTTTTTTTGTCGGAGCGTTTGGTGGGGTTTCTCGCATTGGCTCTTCCGAGGCCCGGTTGCCACCCTGGCGCGCACGAAGTCGGAAGTAGGGTTAATTGCCCGGGTGCGCACCTTTGCCAGGGTGGCACCTTACCTGGGCTGCGCACCAGGGCGGGCTCAAGATGGCACGCGCGTTCCGTTTTTTTCACTATCTTTCAAAACGGAAATTTTAAAATCTCCTTTTTTTTTTGCCTTTTCTGGAAATTAGTGAAGGCAGCGCATCAAAGGTGCGCACCTCGCTGCCCACCTTGGTGTGCTCTGAGGTGCGCACCCGGGAGCGCTACGAAGTGTGCTCCAAGGTGCGGCGTGCACGTTGTCGGAGCCCGGTTTGCCCCGGGTGCGCACCTCGCCTGCACCTTGGCCGGGGTGGGCACCTTGGCTGGGTTTGCCCAGGGTGCGCTCCGAAGCGGGGTTACTGGAGCGCCCCCTCTTTTTTTGTCAGAGAGTTTGGTGGGGTTTCTCGCATTGGCTCTTCCCAGGCCCGGTTGTTGGGTGCGCTCCCACCCTGGCGCGCGCGAAGTTGGAAGTTGGGTTAATTGCCCGGGCGCGCACCTTCGCCAGGGTGGGCACCTTGGTGCGCAAACCTTGGCTGGGCTGCGCACCAGGGCGGGCTCAAGATGGCACCAGCATTCCCTTTTTCTCACTATCTTTCAAAACGGAAATTTTAAAATCTCGTTTTTTTTTTGCCTTTTATGGAAATTAGTGAAGGCATCGCATCAAAGGTGCGCACCTCGCTGCCCACCTTGGTGTGCTCCGAGGTGCCCACCACGGTGCGCAACGCCGGTGCGAACCCGGGAGCGCCCCGATGTGTGCTCCAAGGTGCGGCGTGCACGAAGTCGGACCCCGGTTTGCCCCGGGTGCGCACCTCGCGTGCACCTTGGTGCGCACACCTTGGCTGGGTTGCGCGGCCTGGTGGGCACCATGGTGCGCACCAAGGAGCGCTCCGAAGTGTGCTCCAAGGTGCGGCGTGCACGAAGTCGGAGCCCGGTTTGCCCCGGGTGCGCACCTTCGCCGCGGTGGGCACCATGGCGTGCACGAAGTCGGAGCCCGGTTTGCCCCGGGTGCGCACCTCGCGTGCACCTTCGCCGGGGTGGGCACCTCGGCTGGGTTGCGCGCCCTGGTGCGCACCAAGGAGCGCTCTGAAGTGTGCTCCAAGGTGCGGCGTGCACGAAGTCGGAGCCCGGTTTGCCCCGGGTGTGCACCTCGCGTGCACCTTCGCTGCGGTGGGCACCTTGGCTGGGTTGCGCGCCTTGGTGGGCACCATGCAGTGCACGAAGTCGGAGCCCGGATTGCCCCGGGCGCGCACCTCCGCCAGGGTGGGCACCTTGGTGCGCACAACTTGCCTGGGCTGCGCACCAGGAAGGGCTCAAGATGGCACCCGCGTTCCGTTTTTTTCACTATCTTTCAGAACGGAAATTTTAAAATCTCGTTTTTTTTTGCCTTTTCTGGAAATTAGTGAAGGCAGCGCATCAAAGGTGCGCAACGCTGGTGCGAACCTGGGAGCGCTCCGATGTGTGCTCCAAGGTGCGGCGTGCACGAAGTCGGACCCCGGTTTGCCCCGGGTGCGCACCTCGCGTGCACCTTGGTGCGCACACCTTGGCTGGGTTGCGCGCCCTGGTGGGCACCATGGTGCGCACCAAGGAGCGCTCCGAAGTGTGCTCCAAGGTGCGGCGTGCACGAAGTCGGAGCCCGGTTTGCCCCGGGTGCGCACCTCGCGTGCACCTTCGCCGCGGTGGGCACCATGGCGTGCACGAAGTCGGAGCCCGGTTTGCCCCGGGTGCGCACCTCGCGTGCACCTTCGCCGGGGTGGGCACCTTGGTGTGCAGACCTTGGCTGGGTTGCGCGCCCTGGTGGGCACCATGGTGCGCACCAAGGAGCGCTCCGAAGTGTGCTCCAAGGTGCGGCCTGCACGAAGTCGGAGCCCGGTTTGCCCCGGGTGTGCACCTCGGGTGGGCACCTTGGTGCGCATGCCTTGCCTGGGCTGCGCACCAGGGCGGGCTCAAGATGGCACCCGCGTTCCTTTTTTTTCACTATCTTTCAAAATGGAAATTTTAAAATCTCATTTTTTTTTGCCTTTTTCTGGAAATTAGTGAAGGCAGCGCATCAAAGGTGCGCACCTCGCTGCCCACCACGGTGCGCAACGCCGGTGGGCACCCGGGAGTGCTTCGAAGTGTGCTCCAAGGTGCTGCGTGCACGTTGTCGGAGCCCGGTTTGCCCCGGGTGCGCACCTCGCGTGCACCTTCGTCGGGGTGGGCACCTTGGCTGGGTTTGCCCCGGCTGCGCTCCGAAGCGGGGTTATTGGAGCGCCGCCTCTTTTTTTGTCGGAGCGTTTGGTGGGGTTTCTCGCATTGGCTCTTCCGAGGCCCGGTTGCCACCCTGGCGCGCACGAAGTCGGAAGTAGGGTTAATTGCCCGGGTGCGCACCTTTGCCAGGGTGGGCACCTTACCTGGGCTGCGCACCAGGGCGGGCTCAAGATGGCACGCGCGTTCCGTTTTTTTCACTATCTTTCAAAACGGAAATTTTAAAATCTCCTTTTTTTTTTGCCTTTTCTGGAAATTAGTGAAGGCAGCGCATCAAAGGTGCGCACCTCGCTGCCCACCTTGGTGTGCTTTGAGGTGCGCACCCGGGAGCGCTACGAAGTGTGCTCCAAGGTGCGGCGTGCACGTTGTCGGAGCCCGGTTTGCCCCGGGTGCGCACCTCGCCTGCACCTTGGCCGGGGTGGGCACCTTGGCTGGGTTTGCCCAGGGTGCGCTCCGAAGCGGGGTTACTGGAGCGCCCCCTCTTTTTTTGTCAGAGCGTTTGGTGGGGTTTCTCGCATTGGCTCTTCCCAGGCCCGGTTGTTGGGTGCGCTCCCACCCTGGCGCGCGCGAAGTTGGAAGTTGGGTTAATTGCCCGGGCGCGCACCTTCGCCAGGGTGGGCACCTTGGTGCGCACACCTTGGCTGGGCTGCGCACCAGGGCGGGCTCAAGATGGCACCAGCATTCCCTTTTTCTCACTATCTTTCAAAACGGAAATTTTAAAATCTCGTTTTTTTTTTGCCTTTTATGGAAATTAGTGAAGGCATCGCATCAAAGGTGCGCACCTCGCTGCCCACCTTGGTGTGCTCCGAGGTGCCCACCACGGTGCGCAACGCCGGTGCGAACCCGGGAGCGCCCCGATGTGTGCTCCAAGGTGCGGCGTGCACGAAGTCGGACCCCGGTTTGCCCCGGGTGCGCACCTCGCGTGCACCTTGGTGCGCACACCTTGGCTGGGTTGCGCGGCCTGGTGGGCACCATGGTGCGCACCAAGGAGCGCTCCGAAGTGTGCTCCAAGGTGCGGCGTGCACGAAGTCGGAGCCCGGTTTGCCCCGGGTACGCACCTCGCGTGCACCTTCGCCGGGGTGGGCACCTCGGCTGGGTTGCGCGCCCTGGTGCGCACCAAGGAGCGCTCCGAAGTGTGCTCCAAGGTGCGGCGTGCACGAAGTCGGAGCCCGGTTTGCCCCGGGTGCGCACCTTCGCCGCGGTGCGCACCATGGCGTGCACGAAGTCGGAGCCCGGTTTGCCCCGGGTGCGCACCTCGCGTGCACCTTCGGCGGGGTTGCGCGCCCTGGTGGGCACCATGGTGCGCACCAAGGAGCGCTC
The DNA here is from genome assembly GCF_030272615.1 of Cryptomeria japonica. Lineage (NCBI taxonomy): Eukaryota > Viridiplantae > Streptophyta > Pinopsida > Cupressales > Cupressaceae > Cryptomeria > Cryptomeria japonica. The sequence continues at coordinate 115,443 of NW_026728949.1, forward strand.
CGAAGTGTGCTCCAAGGTGCGGCGTGCACGAAGTCGGAGCCCGGTTTGCCCCGGGTGCGCACCTCGCGTGCACCTTCGGCGGGGTTGCGCGCCCTGGTGGGCACCATGGTGCGCACCAAGGAGCGCTCCGAAGTGTGCTCCAAGGTGCGGCGTGCACGAAGTCGGAGCCCGGTTTGCCCCGGGTGCGCACCTCGCGTGCACCTTCGCCGCGGTGGGCACCATGGCGTGCACGAAGTCGGAGCCCGGTTTGCCCCGGGTGCGCACCTCGCGTGCACCTTCGCCGGGGTGGGCACCTCGGCTGGGTTGCGCGCCCTGGTGCGCACCAAGGAGCGCTCCGAAGTGTGCTCCAAGGTGCGGCGTGCACGAAGTCGGAGCCCGGTTTGCCCCGGGTGCGCACCTCGCGTGCACCTTCGCCAGGGTGGGCACCTCGGTGCGCACACCTTCTCAATGTTTTCTTGCCTTTTCTGGAAATTGGTGAAGGCAGCGCATCAAAGGTGCGCACCTCGGTGTGCTCCGAGGTGCGAACCCGAGAGCGCTCCGAGGTGCCCACGAAGTCGAAAGTCGGGTTAATTGCATTGTTTTCCCCGGGTGCGCTCCGAGGTGCGCAACATCGGCGCGCACCAAGGAGGGCTCCGAAGTGTGCTCCAAGGTGCGCACGATGGCGTGCACCTCTGGTGCGCACGATTCGGAGCTCGGTTTGACCGGGGTGCGCACACCTTGGCTGGGTTGCGCACCTTTTGTGCGCTCCAAGGTGCGCACGAAGTCGGAGCTCGGTTTGCCCCGGGTGCGCACCTTCGCCAGGGTGCGCACCTTGATGCGCACGCCTTGGCTGGGCTGCGCACCTTGGTGGGCGCCATGGTGCGCACCTTTCGTGCGCTCCAAGGTGCGCACGAAGTCGGAGCTCGGTTTGCCCCGGGTGCGCACCTTGGTGGGCGCCATGGTGCACTCCGAGGTGCCCAAGATTGGTGCGCACCAAGGAGCGCTTCGAAGTGCGCTCCAAGGTGCGCGCGAAGTCGAAAGTTGGGTTAATTGTCCGGTTTGCCTCGGGTGCGCACCTTGCGTGCACCTTCGCCAGGGTGGGCGCCTTGGTGCGCACACCTTGGCTGGGCTGCGCACACCTTGGCACCCGCGTTTCCTTCATTTTAAATTTTTTTTTTTTACAATCTCTCAAGTGGGAAATTCTATAATCTCAACTTTTTTTGCCTTTTCAGGAAACTTTTGAATGGAGCGCATCATTGGTGCGCTCCGAAGTGTGCTCCAAAGCTCTCTCCAGCTGCGTGCACCTGCCCCGGCCGTGCACCCGGCCCCGCCCAGCTTCGCTCACCTGTCCCGGGCGTCTGGTGCGGAACCTTAGAGTAAGAAACATCACCGTGCACCTTGGCCAACGTGCGCGACTCGACCGAGCGCGCACTGGCCGAGGTGCACACCGATTTCACCTGGGTGCGCGCGCAGCACCTCGGGCGCACCGGGGTGCGCGCACAACGCCCGGGTTGCACCGTGGCCTGTGTGCTCGGGGTGCCTCGGGTGCGCGCTCGGTGTCGCCCCCGCGCGCGCGGTAGTGCGGGCAGCGCACCCCGGCCCGGCCCGGCCCCGACGAGAACGCAAACGGGCAAAAGGTTTATTCAAATAGCATTGCGACGCCCGGCGAAAAACTAAAAAAGGGTGCAACACCGGGACTTCCCGGGAGGTCACCCATCCCAGTACTACTCCGGCCCAAGCGCGCTTAACTGCGGAGTTCTGATGGGATCCGGTGCACTAATGCTGGTATGATCGCACCCGTTATGAGCTTGTCGCAGTGTGTACTTAGCAAACCGCGACCCACGTGCGAATCCACCCCGGCCACCCACCCCCGTCGAGGTGCACACCCTCCCTCGCGAAGTGCGCCCCGTTCGCCAAGTGTGAGCCCTGCCCGGGTGCGCGCACCTTGCTAGGGCGTCGGGTGTGCACCCGGCCCGGCCTACGTGCGTGCACCTGGAGGGGGCGTCGTGTGCGTGCAGTGTCCCGTCTGCAACGCGGTGCCCACACACCACCTCGGGCGCAACGACCTGCGCTCACATGTGGGCCGAGTGCACCTTGGTGCATGTTCGGGGCGCCTCGGGTGCACGCTCGATCTTGCCCCGGTGCACCAAGGCGCTCGGTTTGCCCCGGGTGCGCACTTGGTGCAAGGTGGGCACCCAAAATAGGGATCAAGCACCAAAACACAAGTTTCGGGATGCAAAATGGGACCCAAGGACCACAAATGCGTTCCAAGACCCATGATGGGTCCACGAGAACAAAAATGTGTTCCGAGACTTAATAAACAAATATTGGGTTTTAGGAGAAGAAACATGCTCTGATGCCCAAAACGAGAATCGACCCCGAAAAGGCCACAGGCCAAAAGTGGGATGCGAGACAAAAAAAAATGGGACCCGAGGACCAAAATTGGGTTCCCAGGTCGAAGACAGGGCAACCGGACAAGAAACGACCTCTAAGGCTCGAAATGAGTCCCGACGACTAAAACTTGACAAGAAGCACCCATCAGGCACCCAACTCGACACCCATGGGATGCCGACCCACCCGGGCTTCCACCTAGCACACCTTGGCACCCACCCACCCTCGCACCCAACCTCGCACCCAACTTAGCACCTTTGAACCCACATTGGCACTCACCCTGACCCTGGCACCTTGGAACCCACATTGGCACTCACCTTGACCCTGGCACCCACCTTTGCACTCACCTTGGGACCCACCCTGGCTCCCACCTCGGCACCCACCCAGACACCCACCTTGGTTCCTTGGCACCCACCTTGGATCCTTGGCACCCACCCCGACACCCACCTTGGCACGCAACTTGGCTACTTGCCACCCACCTTGGCTCCTTGACGCCCACCCCGACAACCACCCCGTGACCTACCCTGGCTAGGGTTGGTGCACACCCACCCTGGTGCCCACCTTGGCACCCACCCTATGACCCACCTTGGCACGCACCTTAGTACCCACCCCGTTACCCACCCTAGGACCCACCCCGTGACCCACCTTGGCCAGGGTGGGTGCACCCACCCTGGTGCCCACCTTGGCACCCACCCATCCTAGCACCCAGCCTGTGACCGGGCTTGGAACCCAACCTTGCACCCGCACCCGTCTTGGCCAGTGTGGGTGCGCACCCATCCTGGCACCCACGTTGTGACACACCCTTTAACCCACGCACCCTAGCACCCACGTTGGCACCCACCTTGGAACCCAACCTAGCAACTTGGCACCCACCCCGTGACCCACCTTGGCATCCACCATAGCAGTCGCCGACTTGGCACCCACCTCGGCACCCACCTTGACACTTGTGGACCCACCTTGCCACTCACCCTAGCATCGACCCATCCTAGCACCCACCCTGGCACCTTTGCACCCTAGCACTCACCCATCCTAGCACCTAACCTGTGACCCACCTTGACACTCACCCTCGCACCCACCTTGGAACCCAACCTAGCACCCACCCACCCTGACACCAACCCTAGCACCTACCCACCCTTGCACCCACCCTGTGACCCATCTTGGCACCCACCCATCCTACCACTCAACCTATCACCCACCTTCTCACCCACCTTGGCATCCACCTTAGCACCCACCCACACTGGCACCTTGGCACCCACCTCGGGCAAGGTGGGTGCACACCCACCCTGGCACCCAATTTAGAACCCACCGAGCATGTTACCCACCTTGGCACCCACATTGCAGCCCACCCTAGTACCCACCCTATGACCCACATTGGCATCCACACCCTAGCACCCAGGCACCTCGACACCCGCCTTGACACCCACCCTAGCACTGAACCTGTGACCCACCTTGGAACTCACCCTAGAACCCACCCACCCTGTGAACCACCTTGGCATCCACCTTAGCACCCACCCACCTTGGCACCCACTCTAGCACTCACCCATCCTAACACCCAACTTGTTACCCACCTTGGCACCCGCCCTCGCGTCCACCTTGAAACCCACCCTAGCACCCACCCACGCAGGAGCCCACCTTGGCACCCAACCTAACACCCACGCATCCTGGCACCCAACTTGTGACCCACCTTGGAACCCACCCTAGTACCCACCTTTGAACCCACTATATCACCAACCCACCTTGGCACCCACCCTATGACCCTCTTTGGAATCCACCCTAGCACGCACCCACCCTGGCACCCACCATGGAGCGCACCCTAGCACCCACCCACCTCGGCACGCACCTCAACACCCACCTTGGTGTGCGCACTGCGCCAACCTCTCAAAGACCCTATGTGGTGCGCTCCAAAGTGTACACCTTTGGTGCGCTCCAAGGTGCGCACCTTTGGTGCACACCGAGGTGCACACCAAAGTGTGCACCGAGGTGAGCACCAAAGTGCACTCCAGGGTGCACACCAAGGCGTGCACCTTTGGTGCGGTCAATGCAAACGAATTCGGAAGTTGGGGTCGATGTCCTAATCGCTGCTGCAGACTACACGTATGAGAATCGGACAAATAGCTTTATATAGGGGAGGTGTTGCGTTTGATGGGTCGACTCCCCTGGTTGTGTGCACTGCACCAACTTCAAAGACCCTGTCTTGTTTAAGAAGTCAAAAGTTGGGGTGGATGTCCTAATCATTGCTGCAGTCTACGCATGTATGAGAATCAGACAAATAGCTTATATAGGGGAGGTGTTGCATTCGGTGGGTTGACTCCCCTGGTTGTGCGCACTGCGCCAACCTCAAAGACCCCGCATAGCAGAAGAAGTCGGAAGTCGGATTTTGGTGAGCACCAAGGCGTGCACCTTTGGTGCGGTCAACGCAGACGAATTCAGAAGTTGGGGTGGATGTCCTAATCGTTGTTGCAGGCTACACATGTATGAGAATCAGACAAATAGCTTATATAGGGGAGGTGTTGGGTTTGATGGGTCAACTCCCTTGGTTGTGCGCATTACGCCAACCTCAAAGACCTTGTTTTCGTTAAGAAGTCAAAAGTTGGGGTCAATGTCCTAATGGCTCCTGCAGGCTACACATGTATGAGAATCGGACAAATAGCTTATATAGGGGAGGTGTTGGGTTTGATGGGTCGACTCCCCTGGTTGTGCGCATTACGTCAACCTCAAAGACCTTGTTTTCGTTAAGAAGTCAAATAATTGCTCCTGTAGACTACACATGTATGAGAATCAGACAAATAGCTTATATAGGGGAGGTGTTGGGTTTTGATGGGTTGACTCCCCTAGTTGTTCGCATTACACCAACCTCAAAGACCTTGTTTTCGTTTAGAAGCCGAAAGTTGGGGTCGATGTCCTAATTGCTCCTGCAGGCTACGCATGTATGAGAATCAGACAAATAGCTTAATATAGGGGAGGTGTTGGTTTGATGGGTCGACTCCCCTGGTTGTGCGCATTGCGCCAACCTCAAAGACCCTGCATTGCGGATGAAGTCGAAAGTCAGAGTTTGGTGTGCTACAAGGTGTGGTCGAAGGTGCTCACCTAGGTGTGCACCTTGGAGCACAGGAAAAGTGCCCTCCCAAAAGTGCGCACCTTTGGAGTGCACAAAAGTGCCCTCCAAAAGTGCGCACCTTTGGAGCGCAGAAAAGTGCCCCTCCAAAAAGTGCCCTCCAAAAGTGCGCACCTTTGGAGCGCAGAAAAGTGCCCTCCAAAAAGTGCCCTCCAAAAGTGCGCACCTTTGGAGCGCAGAAAAGTGCCCTCCAAAAAGTGCCCTCCAAAAGTGCGCACCTTTGGAGCGCAGGAAAAGTGCCCTCCAAAAGTGCGCACCTTTGGAGCGCAGAAAAGTGCCCTCCAAAAAGTGCCCTCCAAAAGTGCGCACCTTTGGAGCGCAGAAAAGTGCCCTCCCAAAAAGTGCCCTCCAAAAGTGCGCAACCTTTGGAGCGCAGAAAAGTGCCCTCCAAAAAGTGCCCTCCAAAAGTGCGCACCTTTGGAGCGCAGAAACAGTGCCCTCCAAAAAGTGCCCTCCAAAAGTGCGCACCTTTGGAGCGCAGAAAGTGCCCTCCAAAAAGTGCCCTCCAAAAGTGGCGCTCCTTTGGAGCGCAGAAAAGTGCCCTCCAAAAGTGCGCACCTTTGGAGCGCACAAAAGTGCCCTCCAAAAGTGCGCACTTTTGGTGCGCACCAAGGCGCTGGTTCGGTCGTTGCAGGCGAGTTCGGAAGTTGGGGTCGATGTCCTGAGCGCGGAGGTGCAAACTACACAGTTTCGGAATCGGACAAATAGCTTATATAGGGGAGGTGTATGCTTCGGATGGGTCGACTCCCAGGTTGAGCGCACCGCGCCAACCTCAAAGACCCTACGGTATGGATGAAGTCGGAAGTTGGGTCCGATGGACCAATTCGATTAGTAGGTATGCTCATGAGGTCGGAATTTGGGGTCCGATGACCTGCCATGTGCAGGAAGGCGAATGTTGACACTGTTGCGTTGCAAGGTGCACACCAAGGCGCTGGTGCGGTCTTTTTAGTCGAGTTCGGAAGTTGGGGGTCGATGTCCTGATCGGAAGGGTGCAAGCTACACAGGGGTGTGGGAATCGTGACAAATAGCTTATATAGGGGAGGTGTATGCTTCGTTGGGTCGACTCCCCGGGTTGAGCGCACCGCGCCACCTCAAAGACCCTACGGTATGGATGAAGTCGGAAGTTGGGTCCGATGACCGATTCGATATGTAGGCATACTCGCGAGGTCGGAATTTGGGTCCGATGACCTGCCACGTGCAGGAAGGCGAATGTTGGCACTGTGCGTTGCAAGGTGCGCACCAAGGCGCTGGTTCGGTCGTTGGAGGCGAGTTCGGAAGTTGGGGTCGATGTCTTGATCGGAGGTGCAAACTACACAGGTGTGGGAATCGGACAAATAGCTTATATAGGGGAGGTGTATGCTTCGTTGGGTCGACTCCCCGGGGTTGAGCGCACCGCGCCAACCTCAAAGACCCTACGGTATGGATGAAGTCGGAAGTTGGGTCCGATGACCGATTCGATATGTAGGCATACTCGCGAGGTCGGAATTTGGGTCCGATGACCTGCCATGTGCAGGAAGGCGAATGTTGGGACTGTGCGTCGCAAGGTGCGCACCAAGGCGCTGGTGCCGTCGTTGCAGTCGAGTTCGGAAGTTGGGGTCGATGTCCTGGTCAGAGGTGCAAACTACACAGGTGTGGGAATCGGAAAATAGCTTATATAGGGGAGGTGTATGCTTCGATGGGTCGACTCCCTGGGTTGAGCGCACCGCCGCCAACCTCAAAGACCCTACAGTATGGATGAAGTCGGAAGTTGGGTCCGATGACCGATTCGATACGTAGGCATATTGGCGAGGTTCTGAATTTGTGTCCGATGACCTGCCATGCGCAGGAAGGCGGAATTTGGGTCCGATGACCGAGTTGATGGCGTGCCATGCGCAGAAAGGCGGAATTTGGGTCCGATGACCGAGTTGATGTTGATGGCCCCGCCATGCACAGGAAGGCGGAATTTGGGTCCGATGACCGATTTGAAGGCGTGCCATACGCAAAAAGGTGGAGTTTGGGGTCCGATGACCGAGTTGATATTGATGGCCCGCCTATGCGCAGGAAGGCGGAATTTGGGTCCGATGACCTGACATACGCATGGAGTCCGACTCGGGGGCCGATGTTCGATTCGATGACTGCATTGTGGGTAAAGTCGGAAGTTGTGGTCTTTGACCCGATTCGATGACCAGACTTCGGCTGCTTGAGAATCGGACAAATAACTTATATAGGGGAGTAGTGTTCTCGAGCATCCTCCCCCCGTGCCCGTTTATGTCGATTGATGCTGGGTGCTCGACTGGTTGGAGCGCTCGGATGCAAAAATCTTGCACCAGGATTTATCGATTGTGATGGACACGGCAAGTCTCCTGATTGCTATGCAGGAGCTCATCGTGAATCTCTATGCGGCCTTGGTATGGACTCGACCTGCGGAATGGTTCGGCAATGGTAGTCGCTCCAACACGTCCTTGCAATGGCCACAGAGGTGATTCGACTAGAGCTCCAGTCTAGCTTTTGGGTTGCTTGGCGGACTGGTATAGCCGGCGATCGAGTTCCGGCCATATGAACGTTTTAGATAGCTCTTGGGCTTTCTGGGACGGAAGTCGGAAGTTTGGGCTGTTGTCCGATTTGATGACCATTCTTCGGATGTGTGAGAATCGGACAAATGGGCTGTTGTCCGATTTGATGACCATTCTTCGGATGTGTGAGAATCGGACAAATAACTTATATAGGGGACTGTGTTGTCTCACGCAGCCCCCTCCGTGCCCCTCTATCTCGACCGATGTTGGTGCTTGAAAGGGTTGGGATCGCTCGGATTTATAAACGTGCACCACCATTTGTCGAGTGTGAGGGACGCGGCAGGTCTCCTAAATGCTATGCGGGCGCTCTCTGAGAATCTCTATCCGGCCTCGACACAGACTAGTCTTGCTGAATGGTTTGGCACTGGTAGTCGATCCAACACGTCGTTGTTGTGGCCGCCTAGGCGATTCGATTCGAGCCCCCGTCTAGCTTTTGGGTTGCTTGGCGGATTTTGCCCTATCCGCAAGTGAGCTCGGTCCCTAAACGTTCGAGAAACCCGATTGCTATGCGCCGACTCTCTTTCTTGCGAGCCTCCATCTAGCTTTTGGGTCTCTACGGAACGGAAGTCGGAATCTGGGACCGTTGTTTGATTCGACGAGGCAGACTACGGTTGTGCGAGAATCGGACAAATAACTTATATAGGGGAGGTGTTGACTGGAGCATTCTCCCCCGTGCCCCTCTAACTCGACCAATGCTGGCGCTCGAACGGTGGTAGCGCTCGGATTTTCATTGAGCGCCAGCATTGGTCGATTTAGAGGGGCATGCGAGATTCCCGAATGCTATGCGAGGGCTCTAACGGAAATGTCTATTGGTTTCGGTATGGATGCAATTGCGAGTGGTTCGGCAAAGGTAGTCGTTCCGATGCGTCCATGTCGTGGCCAAATCGATAATTCGATTTGAGCCCTCGTATAGCATTTGGGTCTCTCGATGTGATTCCGCATTCCAGTCCCTTTGGGCACTGCTTGAGCCGCATCCCAGGGGGTTCCCTTCCCAATAATCTGCCTCGCAACCCGATTGCTATGCGGTGAGGCTCCTCGGCCGCCTCGGAACTATCTGTGTATCAGACGCATCGCGGGATAAGGGGTTGGCAACGGTAGTCGCCCCAAGCGCGTCCGATGCTTGGACCATTCCGAGGCGGCCCTGAAGCCTCTTCCGTCTAGCCGTTGGGTCCTTCTCGCCGCATCCCTCGCCTCGCACCCCGATTGCTATGCGGTGAGGCTCCTCGGCCGCCTCGGAACTATCTGTGTATCGGACGCGTCGCGGGATAAGGGGTTGTCACTGGTAGTCGCCCCAAGCGCGTCCGATGCTTGGACCATTCCGAGGCGGCCCTGAAGCCTCTTCCGTCTAGCCGTTGGGTCCTTCTCGCCGCATCCCTCGCCTCGCACCCCGATTGCTATGCGGTGAGGCTCCTCGGCCGCCTCGGAACTATCTGTGTATCGGACGCGTCGCGGGATAAGGGGTTGTCATTGGTAGTCGCCCCAAGCGCGTCCGATGCTTGGACCATTCCGAGGCGGCCCTGAAGCCTCTTCCGTCTAGCCGTTGGGTCCTTCTCGCCGCATCCCTCGCCTCGCACCCCGATTGCTATGCGGTGAGGCTCCTCGGCCGCCTCGGAACTATCTGTGTATCGGACGCGTCGCGGGATAAGGGGTTGTCACTGGTAGTCGCCCCAAGCGCGTCCGATGCTTGGACCATTCCGAGGCGGCCCTGAAGCCTCTTCCGTCTAGCCGTTGGGTCCTTCTCGCCGCATCCCTCGCCTCGCACCCCGATTGCTATGCGGTGAGGCTCCTCGGCCGCCTCGGAACTATCTGTGTATCGGACGCGTCGCGGGATAAGGGGTTGTCACTGGTAGTCGCCCCAAGCGCGTTCGATGCTTGGACCATTCCGAGGCGGCCCTGAAGCCTCTTCCGTCTAGCCGTTGGGTCCTTCTCGCCGCATCCCTCGCCTCGCACCCCGATTGCTATGCGGTGAGGCTCCTCGGCCGCCTTGGAACTATCTGTGTATCGGACGCGTCGCGGGATAAGGGGTTGTCACTGGTAGTCGCCCCAAGCGCGTCCGATGCTTAGACCATTCCGAGGCGGACCCGAAGCCTCTTCCGTCTAGCCGTTGGGTCCTTCTCGCCGCATCCTTCGCCTCGCACCCCGATTGCTATGCGGTGAGGCTCCTCGGCCGCCTCGGAACTATCTGTGTATCGGACGCGTCGCGGGATAAGGGGTTGTCACTGGTAGTCGCCCCAAGCGCGTCCGATGCTTGGACCATTCCGAGGCGGACCCGAAGCCTCTTCCGTCTAGCCGTTGGGTCCTTCTCGCCGCATCCCTCGCCTCGCACCCCGATTGCTATGCGGTGAGGCTCCTCGGCCGCCTTGGAACTATCTGTGTATCGGACGCGTCGCGGGATAAGGGGTTGTCACTGGTAGTCGCCCCAAGCGCGTCCGATGCTTGGACCATTCCGAGGCGGACCCGAAGCCTCTTCCGTCTAGCCGTTGGGTCCTTCTCGCCGCATCCCTCGCCTCGCACCCCGATTGCTATGCGGTGAGGCTCCTCGGCCGCCTTGGAACTATCTGTGTATCGGACGCGTCGCGGGATAAGGGGTTGTCACTGGTAGTCGCCCCAAGCGCGTCCGATGCTTGGACCATTCCGAGGCGGACCCGAAGCCTCTTCCGTCTAGCCGTTGGGTCCTTCTCGCCGCATCCCTCGCCTCGCACCCCGATTGCTATGCGGTGAGGCTCCTCGGCCGCCTTGGAACTATCTGTGTATCGGACGCGTCGCGGGATAAGGGGTTGTCACTGGTAGTCGCCCCAAGCGCGTCCGATGCTTGGACCATTCCGAGGCGGCCCCGAAGCCTCTTCCGTGTAGCCGTTGGGTCCTTCTCGCCGCATCCCTCGCCTCGCACCCCGATTGCTATGCGGTGAGGCTCCTCGGCCGCCTTGGAACTATCTGTGTATCGGACGCGTCGCGGGATAAGGGGTTGTCACTGGTAGTCGCCCCAAGCGCGTCCGATGCTTGGACCATTCCGAGGCGGCCCCGAAGCCTCTTCCGTGTAGCCGTTGGGTCCTTCTCGCCGCATCCCTCGCCTCGCACCCCGATTGCTATGCGGTGAGGCTCCTCGGCCGCCTTGGAACTATCTGTGTATCGGACGCGTCGCGGGATAAGGGGTTGTCACTGGTAGTCGCCCCAAGCGCGTCCGATGCTTGGACCATTCCGAGGCGGACCTGAAGCCTCTTCCCTCTAGCCGTTGGGGCTTTCTCGCCGCATCCCTCGCCTCGCACCCTGATTGCTATGCTGTGAGGCTCCTCGGCCGCCTTGGAACTATCTGTGTATCGGACGCATCGCGGGATAAGGGGTTGGCAGTGGTAGTCGCCCCAAGCGCATCCGATGCTTGGACCATTCCGAGGCGGCCCTGCAGCCTCTTCCGTCTAGCCGTTGGGGCCATCTCGCCGCATCCCCCACCTCGCACCACGATTGCTATGCGGTGAGGCTCCTTGGCCGCCTCGGAACTATCTGTGTATCGGACGCATCGCGGGATAAGGGGTTGTCACTGGTAGTCGCCCCAAGCGCGTCCGATGCTTGGACTATTCCGAGGCGGCCCTGCAGCCTCTTCCGTCTAGCCGTTGGGGCCATCTCGCTGCATCCCCCACCTCCTCGGCCGCCTCGGAACTATCTGTGTATCGGACGCATCGCGGGATAAGGGGTTGGCAGTGGTAGTCGCCCCAAGCGCGTCCGATGCTTGGACTATTCCGAGGCAGCCCTGCAGCCTCTTCCGTCTAGCCTTTGGGGCCATCTCGCCGCATCCCTCGCCTCGCACCCCGATTGCTATGCGGTGAGGCTCCTCGGCCGCCTGGGAACTATCTTCGTATCGGACGCATCGCGGGATAAGGGGTTGTCACTGGTAGTCGCCCCAAGCGCGTCCGATGCTTGGACTATTCCGAGGCGGCCCTGTGGCCTCTTCCGTCTAGCCGTTGGGGCCATCTCGCCGCATCCCCCACCTCGCACCCCGATTGCTATGCGGTGAGGCTCTTCGGCCGCCTTGGAACTATCTTCGTATCGGACGCATTGCGGGATAAGGGGTTGTCACTGGTAGTGGCCCCAAGCGCGTCCGATGCTTGGACTATTCCGAGGCGGCCCTGCAGCCTCTTCCGTCTAGCCGTTGGGGCCATCTCGCCGCATCCCCCACCTCGCACCCCGATTGCTATGCGGTGAGGCTCCTCGGCCGCCTTGGAACTATCTTCGTATCGGACGCATCGCGGGATAAGGGGTTGTCACTGGTAGTCGCCCCAAGCGCGTCCGATGCTTGGACTATTCCGACGCGGCCCTGTGGCCTCTTCCGTCTAGCCGTTGGGGCCATCTCGCCGCATCCCCCACCTCGCACCCCGATTGCTATGCGGTGAGGCTCCTCGGCCGCCTTGGAACCATCTTCGTATCGGACGCATCGCGGGATAGGGGGCTGTCACTGGTAGTCGCCCCAAGCGTGTCCGATGCTTGGACCATTCCTAGGCGGCCCTGAAGCCTCTTCCGTCTAGCCGTTGGGGCCTTCCCGCCCCATCCCTCGCCTCGCACCCCCGATTGCTATGCGGTGAGGCTCCTCGGCCGCCTTGGAACCATCTGTGTATCGGACGCATCGCGGGATAAGGGGTTGGCACTGGCAGTCGCCCCAAGCGCGTCCGATGCTTGGACCATTCCGAGGTGGCCCTGAAGCCTCTTCCGTCTAGCCGTTGGGGCCTTCCCGCCCCATCCCTCGCCTCGCACCCCGATTGATATGCGGTGAGGCTCCTCGGCCGCCTTGGAACTATCTGTGTATCGGACGCATCGCGGGATAAGGGGTTGGCACTGGTAGTCGTCCCAATCGCATCCGATGCTTGGACCATTCCGAGGCGGCCCTGCAGCCTCTTCCGTTTAGCCGTCGGGGCCTTCCCGCCGCATCCCTCGCCTCGCATCCCGATTCCTATGCGGTGAGTCTTCTCGGCCGCCGCGGAACTATACCTGTTATTGCTACTGCATCCTTCGGCTGGTAACCTCCTCTGCCGCCTTGGAACGTTCTCTTTGTCGGACGCGTCGCGGGATAAGGGGTTGGCACTGGTAGTCGCCCCAAGCGCGCCCGATGCATAGACCGCTCCGAGTCGACCTTGCTTTCAGCCTCTCACATGCATAGACCTCTCTGAGTCGACCCTGCAGCCTCTCACGTTTAGCCTTTGGAATCTCGCCTCACAACATGATTGCTATCCTTGATGCATCCCTTGCCTCGAGCCCTGATTGCTTTCTTGGCTGCATCCCTCCTCTCCTCACAGCCCGGTTGTCATCACTGCTTCATCCGTCGCTTCATGCATTCTGGCTGCTGGGCCCTTCCCACCGCACACCTCGATTGCTATCTCTTCTGCATCACACACCCCGATTGCTATCTCTGCTACATCCCTCGGCTCTCACTTCTGCATCCTTCGCCTCACACCTCGATTGCTATCAATGCTGCATCCGTAACCTCACACCCCGATTGCTATGCGGGGAGGCTCCTTGGCCGCCTTGGAAATTTCTGTGTGTCGGACGCACCGCGGGATAAGGGGTTGGCACTGGTAGTCGCCCCAAGTGCGCCCGATTCTTAGACCGCTTCGAGGTGACCTCGTAGCCTCTTTCGTCCAGGCTTCCTGCCTTCAACGCCCTTTTTACACCTCGATTGCTATGCGCGGGCTCGTTGGCGTCTATCACCTCTCTGCGAAGAGTGGCACGATGATTGTTGGGGTAAATCGTAGCAGTCCGATCTCTGGCCTTGGGCCATTGTGAGGGCTGATCGATTTCCTGTGCGCATCTCGTGTTCGCCCAGTAACAGACTCGACGACTTGTAATCGGTCTTGTTCCCGATTGTTCCTGGAGGTAGTCTTCGGAACTCTTGGATTTGACCTGTCACTCGAACTGTCCTCTTCCGAGGATGCTTGTGTGTGTGTGCTTGTGCCATTTCCTTGGCGGTATTAACGAGATATTAAAGAGCGGAGTGAGCGCCTCGCCCAGCTATGTTTGGGGCTCTCACTCCCTTACCCGGTGTGCGACCGCTTTGCACGTAGGTTGCGGAGCATCGCGACTCTTTCGATGTTTGGCGGTTGTCTTCCGGTGATGCGTTGGTCCCGAAGTGCACGTTACTAGCATTTCTGCCATTGTTCTCGATCTTTGGCACGTTCCTTCGTTGCAATTGGATATATATCTCCGTTTATACGCGCAGGCTTCTCCCGCCTATTCAGCGCTGTCCCACTCTCAGCACTCTCGTGGTCTCCTTGGCTTCTCTCTCCCGTGAGCGAGCTCTCTTCTCGAGTCTTTTCCATGTCCCATGGAGGTTGCCTTGCGAAATTCGGGCACACAAACGTGACCGGATAAGAGCGGAATTGCCTATGAGGAGAAGCTCACCTTAGGGAGCAGCAATGCCGAGTGTTTCGACAGAGGGTAGAGGGGGCGTTGTTTGGGCGGTTGCACAAAAGAGTGCTACGTTTGCACTGAAGGTTGCTTCTTCGTCTCCGACGAACTCTTCGAGGCAAAAAAGCTTG
>NW_026728949.1:140000-155000 GCF_030272615.1 Cryptomeria japonica
ACCTTACCTGGGCTGCGCACCAGGGCGGGCTCAAGATGGCACGCGCGTTCCGTTTTTTTCACTATCTTTCAAAACGGAAATTTTAAAATCTCCTTTTTTTTTTGCCTTTTCTGGAAATTAGTGAAGGCAGCGCATCAAAGGTGCGCACCTCGCTGCCCACCTTGGTGTGCTCTGAGGTGCGCACCCGGGAGCGCTACGAAGTGTGCTCCAAGGTGCGGCGTGCACGTTGTCGGAGCCCGGTTTGCCCCGGGTGCGCACCTCGCCTGCACCTTGGCCGGGGTGGGCACCTTGGCTGGGTTTGCCCAGGGTGCGCTCCGAAGCGGGGTTACTGGAGCGCCCCCTCTTTTTTTGTCAGAGCGTTTGGTGGGGTTTCTCGCATTGGCTCTTCCCAGGCCCGGTTGTTGGGTGCGCTCCCACCCTGGCGCGCGCGAAGTTGGAAGTTGGGTTAATTGCCCGGGCGCGCACCTTCGCCAGGGTGGGCACCTTGGTGCGCACACCTTGGCTGGGCTGCGCACCAGGGCGGGCTCAAGATGGCACCAGCATTCCCTTTTTCTCACTATCTTTCAAAACGGAAATTTTAAAATCTCGTTTTTTTTTTGCCTTTTATGGAAATTAGTGAAGGCATCGCATCAAAGGTGCGCACCTCGCTGCCCACCTTGGTGTGCTCCGAGGTGCCCACCACGGTGCGCAACGCCGGTGCGAACCCGGGAGCGCCCCGATGTGTGCTCCAAGGTGCGGCGTGCACGAAGTCGGACCCCGGTTTGCCCCGGGTGCGCACCTCGCGTGCACCTTGGTGCGCACACCTTGGCTGGGTTGCGCGGCCTGGTGGGCACCATGGTGCGCACCAAGGAGCGCTCCGAAGTGTGCTCCAAGGTGCGGCGTGCACGAAGTCGGAGCCCGGTTTGCCCCGGGTACGCACCTCGCGTGCACCTTCGCCGGGGTGGGCACCTCGGCTGGGTTGCGCGCCCTGGTGCGCACCAAGGAGCGCTCCGAAGTGTGCTCCAAGGTGCGGCGTGCACGAAGTCGGAGCCCGGTTTGCCCCGGGTGCGCACCTTCGCCGCGGTGCGCACCATGGCGTGCACGAAGTCGGAGCCCGGTTTGCCCCGGGTGCGCACCTCGCGTGCACCTTCGGCGGGGTTGCGCGCCCTGGTGGGCACCATGGTGCGCACCAAGGAGCGCTCCGAAGTGTGCTCCAAGGTGCGGCGTGCACGAAGTCGGAGCCCGGTTTGCCCCGGGTGCGCACCTCGCGTGCACCTTCGGCGGGGTTGCGCGCCCTGGTGGGCACCATGGTGCGCACCAAGGAGCGCTCCGAAGTGTGCTCCAAGGTGCGGCGTGCACGAAGTCGGAGCCCGGTTTGCCCCGGGTGCGCACCTCGCGTGCACCTTCGCCGCGGTGGGCACCATGGCGTGCACGAAGTCGGAGCCCGGTTTGCCCCGGGTGCGCACCTCGCGTGCACCTTCGCCGGGGTGGGCACCTCGGCTGGGTTGCGCGCCCTGGTGCGCACCAAGGAGCGCTCCGAAGTGTGCTCCAAGGTGCGGCGTGCACGAAGTCGGAGCCCGGTTTGCCCCGGGTGCGCACCTCGCGTGCACCTTCGCCAGGGTGGGCACCTCGGTGCGCACACCTTCTCAATGTTTTCTTGCCTTTTCTGGAAATTGGTGAAGGCAGCGCATCAAAGGTGCGCACCTCGGTGTGCTCCGAGGTGCGAACCCGAGAGCGCTCCGAGGTGCCCACGAAGTCGAAAGTCGGGTTAATTGCATTGTTTTCCCCGGGTGCGCTCCGAGGTGCGCAACATCGGCGCGCACCAAGGAGGGCTCCGAAGTGTGCTCCAAGGTGCGCACGATGGCGTGCACCTCTGGTGCGCACGATTCGGAGCTCGGTTTGACCGGGGTGCGCACACCTTGGCTGGGTTGCGCACCTTTTGTGCGCTCCAAGGTGCGCACGAAGTCGGAGCTCGGTTTGCCCCGGGTGCGCACCTTCGCCAGGGTGCGCACCTTGATGCGCACGCCTTGGCTGGGCTGCGCACCTTGGTGGGCGCCATGGTGCGCACCTTTCGTGCGCTCCAAGGTGCGCACGAAGTCGGAGCTCGGTTTGCCCCGGGTGCGCACCTTGGTGGGCGCCATGGTGCACTCCGAGGTGCCCAAGATTGGTGCGCACCAAGGAGCGCTCCGAAGTGCGCTCCAAGGTGCGCGCGAAGTCGAAAGTTGGGTTAATTGTCCGGTTTGCCTCGGGTGCGCACCTTGCGTGCACCTTCGCCAGGGTGGGCTGGGCTGCGCACACCTTGGCACCCGCGTTTCCTTCATTTTAAATTTTTTTTTTTTACAATCTCTCAAGTGGGAAATTCTATAATCTCAACTTTTTTTGCCTTTTCAGGAAACTTTTGAATGGAGCGCATCATTGGTGCGCTCCGAAGTGTGCTCCAAAGCTCTCTCCAGCTGCGTGCACCTGCCCCGGCCGCGCACCCGGCCCCGCCCAGCTTCGCTCACCTGTCCCGGGCGTCTGGTGCGGAACCTTAGAGTAAGAAACATCACCGTGCACCTTGGCCAACGTGCGCGACTCGACCGAGCGCGCACTGGCCGAGGTGCACACCGATTTCACCTGGGTGCGCGCGCAGCACCTCGGGCGCACCGGGGTGCGCGCACAACGCCCGGGTTGCACCGTGGCCTGTGTGCTCGGGGCGCCTCGGGTGCGCGCTCGGTGTCGCCCCCGCGCGCGCGGTAGTGCGGGCAGCGCACCCCGGCCCGGCCCGGCCCCGACGAGAACGCAAACGGGCAAAAGGTTTATTCAAATAGCATTGCGACGCCCGGCGAAAAACTAAAAAAGGGTGCAACACCGGGACTTCCCGGGAGGTCACCCATCCCAGTACTACTCCGGCCCAAGCGCGCTTAACTGCGGAGTTCTGATGGGATCCGGTGCACTAACGCTGGTATGATCGCACCCGTTATGAGCTTGTCGCAGTGTGTACTTAGCAAACCGCGACCCACGTGCGAATCCACCCCGGCCACCCACCCCCGTCGAGGTGCACACCCTCCCTCGCGAAGTGCGCCCCGTTCGCCAAGTGTGAGCCCTGCCCGGGTGCGCGCACCTTGCTAGGGCGTCGGGTGTGCACCCGGCCCGGCCTACGTGCGTGCACCTGGAGGGGGCGTCGTGTGCGTGCAGTGTCCCGTCTGCAACGCGGTGCCCACACACCACCTCGGGCGCAACGACCTGCGCTCACATGTGGGCCGAGTGCACCTTGGTGCATGTTCGGGGCGCCTCGGGTGCACGCTCGATCTTGCCCCGGTGCACCAAGGCGCTCGGTTTGCCCCGGGTGCGCACTTGGTGCAAGGTGGGCACCCAAAATAGGGATCAAGCACCAAAACACAAGTTTCGGGATGCAAAATGGGACCCAAGGACCACAAATGCGTTCCAAGACCCATGATGGGTCCACGAGAACAAAAATGTGTTCCGAGACTTAATAAACAAATATTGGGTTTTAGGAGAAGAAACATGCTCTGATGCCCAAAACGAGAATCGACCCCGAAAAGGCCACAGGCCAAAAGTGGGATGCGAGACAAAAAAAAATGGGACCCGAGGACCAAAATTGGGTTCCCAGGTCGAAGACAGGGCAACCGGACAAGAAACGACCTCTAAGGCTCGAAATGAGTCCCGACGACTAAAACTTGACAAGAAGCACCCATCAGGCACCCAACTCGACACCCATGGGATGCCGACCCACCCGGGCTTCCACCTAGCACACCTTGGCACCCACCCACCCTCGCACCCAACCTCGCACCCAACTTAGCACCTTTGAACCCACATTGGCACTCACCCTGACCCTGGCACCTTGGAACCCACATTGGCACTCACCTTGACCCTGGCACCCACCTTTGCACTCACCTTGGGACCCACCCTGGCTCCCACCTCGGCACCCACCCAGACACCCACCTTGGTTCCTTGGCACCCACCTTGGATCCTTGGCACCCACCCCGACACCCACCTTGGCACGCAACTTGGCTACTTGCCACCCACCTTGGCTCCTTGACGCCCACCCCGACAACCACCCCGTGACCTACCCTGGCTAGGGTTGGTGCACACCCACCCTGGTGCCCACCTTGGCACCCACCCTATGACCCACCTTGGCACGCACCTTAGTACCCACCCCGTTACCCACCCTAGGACCCACCCCGTGACCCACCTTGGCCAGGGTGGGTGCACCCACCCTGGTGCCCACCTTGGCACCCACCCATCCTAGCACCCAGCCTGTGACCGGGCTTGGAACCCAACCTTGCACCCGCACCCGTCTTGGCCAGTGTGGGTGCGCACCCATCCTGGCACCCACGTTGTGACACACCCTTTAACCCACGCACCCTAGCACCCACGTTGGCACCCACCTTGGAACCCAACCTAGCAACTTGGCACCCACCCCGTGACCCACCTTGGCATCCACCATAGCAGTCGCCGACTTGGCACCCACCTCGGCACCCACCTTGACACTTGTGGACCCACCTTGCCACTCACCCTAGCATCGACCCATCCTAGCACCCACCCTGGCACCTTTGCACCCTAGCACTCACCCATCCTAGCACCTAACCTGTGACCCACCTTGACACTCACCCTCGCACCCACCTTGGAACCCAACCTAGCACCCACCCACCCTGACACCAACCCTAGCACCTACCCACCCTTGCACCCACCCTGTGACCCATCTTGGCACCCACCCATCCTACCACTCAACCTATCACCCACCTTCTCACCCACCTTGGCATCCACCTTAGCACCCACCCACACTGGCACCTTGGCACCCACCTCGGGCAAGGTGGGTGCACACCCACCCTGGCACCCAATTTAGAACCCACCGAGCATGTTACCCACCTTGGCACCCACATTGCAGCCCACCCTAGTACCCACCCTATGACCCACATTGGCATCCACACCCTAGCACCCAGGCACCTCGACACCCGCCTTGACACCCACCCTAGCACTGAACCTGTGACCCACCTTGGAACTCACCCTAGAACCCACCCACCCTGTGAACCACCTTGGCATCCACCTTAGCACCCACCCACCTTGGCACCCACTCTAGCACTCACCCATCCTAACACCCAACTTGTTACCCACCTTGGCACCCGCCCTCGCGTCCACCTTGAAACCCACCCTAGCACCCACCCACGCAGGAGCCCACCTTGGCACCCAACCTAACACCCACGCATCCTGGCACCCAACTTGTGACCCACCTTGGAACCCACCCTAGTACCCACCTTTGAACCCACTATATCACCAACCCACCTTGGCACCCACCCTATGACCCTCTTTGGAATCCACCCTAGCACGCACCCACCCTGGCACCCACCATGGAGCGCACCCTAGCACCCACCCACCTCGGCACGCACCTCAACACCCACCTTGGTGTGCGCACTGCGCCAACCTCTCAAAGACCCTATGTGGTGCGCTCCAAAGTGTACACCTTTGGTGCGCTCCAAGGTGCGCACCTTTGGTGCACACCGAGGTGCACACCAAAGTGTGCACCGAGGTGAGCACCAAAGTGCACTCCAGGGTGCACACCAAGGCGTGCACCTTTGGTGCGGTCAATGCAAACGAATTCGGAAGTTGGGGTCGATGTCCTAATCGCTGCTGCAGACTACACGTATGAGAATCGGACAAATAGCTTTATATAGGGGAGGTGTTGCGTTTGATGGGTCGACTCCCCTGGTTGTGTGCACTGCACCAACTTCAAAGACCCTGTCTTGTTTAAGAAGTCAAAAGTTGGGGTGGATGTCCTAATCATTGCTGCAGTCTACGCATGTATGAGAATCAGACAAATAGCTTATATAGGGGAGGTGTTGCATTCGGTGGGTTGACTCCCCTGGTTGTGCGCACTGCGCCAACCTCAAAGACCCCGCATAGCAGAAGAAGTCGGAAGTCGGATTTTGGTGAGCACCAAGGCGTGCACCTTTGGTGCGGTCAACGCAGACGAATTCAGAAGTTGGGGTGGATGTCCTAATCGTTGTTGCAGGCTACACATGTATGAGAATCAGACAAATAGCTTATATAGGGGAGGTGTTGGGTTTGATGGGTCAACTCCCTTGGTTGTGCGCATTACGCCAACCTCAAAGACCTTGTTTTCGTTAAGAAGTCAAAAGTTGGGGTCAATGTCCTAATGGCTCCTGCAGGCTACACATGTATGAGAATCGGACAAATAGCTTATATAGGGGAGGTGTTGGGTTTGATGGGTCGACTCCCCTGGTTGTGCGCATTACGTCAACCTCAAAGACCTTGTTTTCGTTAAGAAGTCAAAAGTTGGGGTCGATGTCCTAATTGCTCCTGTAGACTACACATGTATGAGAATCAGACAAATAGCTTATATAGGGGAGGTGTTGGGTTTGATGGGTTGACTCCCCTAGTTGTTCGCATTACACCAACCTCAAAGACCTTGTTTTCGTTTAGAAGCCGAAAGTTGGGGTCGATGTCCTAATTGCTCCTGCAGGCTACGCATGTATGAGAATCAGACAAATAGCTTATATAGGGGAGGTGTTGGGTTTGATGGGTCGACTCCCCTGGTTGTGCGCATTGCGCCAACCTCAAAGACCCTGCATTGCGGATGAAGTCGAAAGTCAGAGTTTGGTGTGCTACAAGGTGTGGTCGAAGGTGCTCACCTAGGTGTGCACCTTTGGAGCACAGGAAAAGTGCCCTCCAAAAGTGCGCACCTTTGGAGTGCACAAAAGTGCCCTCCAAAAGTGCGCACCTTTGGAGCGCAGAAAAGTGCCCTCCAAAAAGTGCCCTCCAAAAGTGCGCACCTTTGGAGCGCAGAAAAGTGCCCTCCAAAAGTGCGCACCTTTGGAGCGCAGAAAAGTGCCCTCCAAAAAGTGCCCTCCAAAAGTGCGCACCTTTGGAGCGCAGAAAAGTGCCCTCCAAAAGTGCGCACCTTTGGAGCGCAGAAAAGTGCCCTCCAAAAAGTGCCCTCCAAAAGTGCGCACCTTTGGAGCGCAGAAAAGTGCCCTCCAAAAAGTGCCCTCCAAAAGTGCGCACCTTTGGAGCGCAGAAAAGTGCCCTCCAAAAAGTGCCCTCCAAAAGTGCGCACCTTTGGAGCGCAGAAAAGTGCCCTCCAAAAAGTGCCCTCCAAAAGTGCGCACCTTTGGAGCGCAGAAAAGTGCCCTCCAAAAAGTGCCCTCCAAAAGTGCGCACCTTTGGAGCGCAGAAAAGTGCCCTCCAAAAGTGCGCACCTTTGGAGCGCACAAAAGTGCCCTCCAAAAGTGCGCACTTTTGGTGCGCACCAAGGCGCTGGTTCGGT
Source organism: Cryptomeria japonica (assembly GCF_030272615.1). Lineage (NCBI taxonomy): Eukaryota > Viridiplantae > Streptophyta > Pinopsida > Cupressales > Cupressaceae > Cryptomeria > Cryptomeria japonica. Next base: position 147,268 of record NW_026728949.1, read on the forward strand.
CGTTGCAGGCGAGTTCGGAAGTTGGGGTCGATGTCCTGAGCGGAGGTGCAAACTACACAGGTGTCGGAATCGGACAAATAGCTTATATAGGGGAGGTGTATGCTTCGATGGGTCGACTCCCCAGGTTGAGCGCACCGCGCCAACCTCAAAGACCCTACGGTATGGATGAAGTCGGAAGTTGGGTCCGATGACCAATTCGATTAGTAGGTATGCTCATGAGGTCGGAATTTGGGTCCGATGACCTGCCATGTGCAGGAAGGCGAATGTTGACACTGTGCGTTGCAAGGTGCACACCAAGGCGCTGGTGCGGTCTTTTTAGTCGAGTTCGGAAGTTGGGGTCGATGTCCTGATCGGAGGTGCAAGCTACACAGGTGTGGGAATCGGACAAATAGCTTATATAGGGGAGGTGTATGCTTCGTTGGGTCGACTCCCCGGGTTGAGCGCACCGCGCCAACCTCAAAGACCCTACGGTATGGATGAAGTCGGAAGTTGGGTCCGATGACCGATTCGATATGTAGGCATACTCGCGAGGTCGGAATTTGGGTCCGATGACCTGCCACGTGCAGGAAGGCGAATGTTGGCACTGTGCGTTGCAAGGTGCGCACCAAGGCGCTGGTTCGGTCGTTGGAGGCGAGTTCGGAAGTTGGGGTCGATGTCTTGATCGGAGGTGCAAACTACACAGGTGTGGGAATCGGACAAATAGCTTATATAGGGGAGGTGTATGCTTCGTTGGGTCGACTCCCCGGGTTGAGCGCACCGCGCCAACCTCAAAGACCCTACGGTATGGATGAAGTCGGAAGTTGGGTCCGATGACCGATTCGATATGTAGGCATACTCGCGAGGTCGGAATTTGGGTCCGATGACCTGCCATGTGCAGGAAGGCGAATGTTGGGACTGTGCGTCGCAAGGTGCGCACCAAGGCGCTGGTGCCGTCGTTGCAGTCGAGTTCGGAAGTTGGGGTCGATGTCCTGGTCAGAGGTGCAAACTACACAGGTGTGGGAATCGGACAAATAGCTTATATAGGGGAGGTGTATGCTTCGATGGGTCGACTCCCTGGGTTGAGCGCACCGCGCCAACCTCAAAGACCCTACAGTATGGATGAAGTCGGAAGTTGGGTCCGATGACCGATTCGATACGTAGGCATATTGGCGAGGTCTGAATTTGTGTCCGATGACCTGCCATGCGCAGGAAGGCGGAATTTGGGTCCGATGACCGAGTTGATGGCGTGCCATGCGCAGAAAGGCGGAATTTGGGTCCGATGACCGAGTTGATGTTGATGGCCCGCCATGCACAGGAAGGCGGAATTTGGGTCCGATGACCGATTTGAAGGCGTGCCATACGCAAAAAGGCGGAGTTTGGGTCCGATGACCGAGTTGATATTGATGGCCCGCCATGCGCAGGAAGGCGGAATTTGGGTCCGATGACCTGACATACGCATGGAGTCCGACTCGGGGGCCGATGTTCGATTCGATGACTTGCATTGTGGGTAAAGTCGGAAGTTGTGGTCTTTGACCCGATTCGATGACCAGACTTCGGCTGCTTGAGAATCGGACAAATAACTTATATAGGGGAGGTAGTGTTCTCGAGCATCCTCCCCCCGTGCCCGTTTATGTCGATTGATGCTGGTGCTCGACTGGTTGGAGCGCTCGGATGCAAAAATCTTGCACCAGGATTTATCGATTGTGATGGACACGGCAAGTCTCCTGATTGCTATGCAGGAGCTCATCGTGAATCTCTATGCGGCCTTGGTATGGACTCGACCTGCGGAATGGTTCGGCAATGGTAGTCGCTCCAACACGTCCTTGCAATGGCCACAGAGGTGATTCGACTAGAGCTCCAGTCTAGCTTTTGGGTTGCTTGGCGGACTGGTATAGCCGCGATCGAGTTCCGGCCATGAACGTTTTAGATAGCTCTTGGGCTTTCTGGGACGGAAGTCGGAAGTTTGGGCTGTTGTCCGATTTGATGACCATTCTTCGGATGTGTGAGAATCGGACAAATAACTTATATAGGGGACTGTGTTGTCTCACGCAGCCCCCTCCGTGCCCCTCTATCTCGACCAATGTTGGTGCTTGAAAGGGTTGGGATCGCTCGGATTTATAAACGTGCACCACCATTTGTCGAGTGTGAGGGACGCGGCAGGTCTCCTAAATGCTATGCGGGCGCTCTCTGAGAATCTCTATCCGGCCTCGACACAGACTAGTCTTGCTGAATGGTTTGGCACTGGTAGTCGATCCAACACGTCGTTGTTGTGGCCGCCTAGGCGATTCGATTCGAGCCCCCGTCTAGCTTTTGGGTTGCTTGGCGGATTTTGCCCTATCCGCAAGTGAGCTCGGTCCCTAAACGTTCGAGAAACCCGATTGCTATGCGCCGACTCTCTTTCTTGCGAGCCTCCATCTAGCTTTTGGGTCTCTACGGAACGGAAGTCGGAATCTGGGACCGTTGTTTGATTCGACGAGGCAGACTACGGTTGTGCGAGAATCGGACAAATAACTTATATAGGGGAGGTGTTGACTGGAGCATTCTCCCCCGTGCCCCTCTAACTCGACCAATGCTGGCGCTCGAACGGTGGTAGCGCTCGGATTTTCATTGAGCGCCAGCATTGGTCGATTTAGAGGGGCATGCGAGATTCCCGAATGCTATGCGAGGGCTCTAACGGAAATGTCTATTGGTTTCGGTATGGATGCAATTGCGAGTGGTTCGGCAAAGGTAGTCGTTCCGATGCGTCCATGTCGTGGCCAAATCGATAATTCGATTTGAGCCCTCGTATAGCATTTGGGTCTCTCGATGTGATTCCGCATTCCAGTCCCTTTGGGCACTGCTTGAGCCGCATCCCAGGGGGTTCCCTTCCCAATAATCTGCCTCGCAACCCGATTGCTATGCGGTGAGGCTCCTCGGCCGCCTCGGAACTATCTGTGTATCAGACGCATCGCGGGATAAGGGGTTGGCAACGGTAGTCGCCCCAAGCGCGTCCGATGCTTGGACCATTCCGAGGCGGCCCTGAAGCCTCTTCCGTCTAGCCGTTGGGTCCTTCTCGCCGCATCCCTCGCCTCGCACCCCGATTGCTATGCGGTGAGGCTCCTCGGCCGCCTCGGAACTATCTGTGTATCGGACGCGTCGCGGGATAAGGGGTTGTCACTGGTAGTCGCCCCAAGCGCGTCCGATGCTTGGACCATTCCGAGGCGGCCCTGAAGCCTCTTCCGTCTAGCCGTTGGGTCCTTCTCGCCGCATCCCTCGCCTCGCACCCCGATTGCTATGCGGTGAGGCTCCTCGGCCGCCTCGGAACTATCTGTGTATCGGACGCGTCGCGGGATAAGGGGTTGTCATTGGTAGTCGCCCCAAGCGCGTCCGATGCTTGGACCATTCCGAGGCGGCCCTGAAGCCTCTTCCGTCTAGCCGTTGGGTCCTTCTCGCCGCATCCCTCGCCTCGCACCCCGATTGCTATGCGGTGAGGCTCCTCGGCCGCCTCGGAACTATCTGTGTATCGGACGCGTCGCAGGATAAGGGGTTGTCACTGGTAGTCGCCCCAAGCGCGTCCGATGCTTGGACCATTCCGAGGCGGCCCTGAAGCCTCTTCCGTCTAGCCGTTGGGTCCTTCTCGCCGCATCCCTCGCCTCGCACCCCGATTGCTATGCGGTGAGGCTCCTCGGCCGCCTCGGAACTATCTGTGTATCGGACGCGTCGCGGGATAAGGGGTTGTCACTGGTAGTCGCCCCAAGCGCGTTCGATGCTTGGACCATTCCGAGGCGGCCCTGAAGCCTCTTCCGTCTAGCCGTTGGGTCCTTCTCGCCGCATCCCTCGCCTCGCACCCCGATTGCTATGCGGTGAGGCTCCTCGGCCGCCTTGGAACTATCTGTGTATCGGACGCGTCGCGGGATAAGGGGTTGTCACTGGTAGTCGCCCCAAGCGCGTCCGATGCTTAGACCATTCCGAGGCGGACCCGAAGCCTCTTCCGTCTAGCCGTTGGGTCCTTCTCGCCGCATCCTTCGCCTCGCACCCCGATTGCTATGCGGTGAGGCTCCTCGGCCGCCTCGGAACTATCTGTGTATCGGACGCGTCGCGGGATAAGGGGTTGTCACTGGTAGTCGCCCCAAGCGCGTCCGATGCTTGGACCATTCCGAGGCGGACCCGAAGCCTCTTCCGTCTAGCCGTTGGGTCCTTCTCGCCGCATCCCTCGCCTCGCACCCCGATTGCTATGCGGTGAGGCTCCTCGGCCGCCTTGGAACTATCTGTGTATCGGACGCGTCGCGGGATAAGGGGTTGTCACTGGTAGTCGCCCCAAGCGCGTCCGATGCTTGGACCATTCCGAGGCGGACCCGAAGCCTCTTCCGTCTAGCCGTTGGGTCCTTCTCGCCGCATCCCTCGCCTCGCACCCCGATTGCTATGCGGTGAGGCTCCTCGGCCGCCTTGGAACTATCTGTGTATCGGACGCGTCGCGGGATAAGGGGTTGTCACTGGTAGTCGCCCCAAGCGCGTCCGATGCTTGGACCATTCCGAGGCGGACCCGAAGCCTCTTCCGTCTAGCCGTTGGGTCCTTCTCGCCGCATCCCTCGCCTCGCACCCCGATTGCTATGCGGTGAGGCTCCTCGGCCGCCTTGGAACTATCTGTGTATCGGACGCGTCGCGGGATAAGGGGTTGTCACTGGTAGTCGCCCCAAGCGCGTCCGATGCTTGGACCATTCCGAGGCGGCCCCGAAGCCTCTTCCGTGTAGCCGTTGGGTCCTTCTCGCCGCATCCCTCGCCTCGCACCCCGATTGCTATGCGGTGAGGCTCCTCGGCCGCCTTGGAACTATCTGTGTATCGGACGCGTCGCGGGATAAGGGGTTGTCACTGGTAGTCGCCCCAAGCGCGTCCGATGCTTGGACCATTCCGAGGCGGCCCCGAAGCCTCTTCCGTGTAGCCGTTGGGTCCTTCTCGCCGCATCCCTCGCCTCGCACCCCGATTGCTATGCGGTGAGGCTCCTCGGCCGCCTTGGAACTATCTGTGTATCGGACGCGTCGCGGGATAAGGGGTTGTCACTGGTAGTCGCCCCAAGCGCGTCCGATGCTTGGACCATTCCGAGGCGGACCTGAAGCCTCTTCCCTCTAGCCGTTGGGGCTTTCTCGCCGCATCCCTCGCCTCGCACCCTGATTGCTATGCTGTGAGGCTCCTCGGCCGCCTTGGAACTATCTGTGTATCGGACGCATCGCGGGATAAGGGGTTGGCAGTGGTAGTCGCCCCAAGCGCATCCGATGCTTGGACCATTCCGAGGCGGCCCTGCAGCCTCTTCCGTCTAGCCGTTGGGGCCATCTCGCCGCATCCCCCACCTCGCACCACGATTGCTATGCGGTGAGGCTCCTTGGCCGCCTCGGAACTATCTGTGTATCGGACGCATCGCGGGATAAGGGGTTGTCACTGGTAGTCGCCCCAAGCGCGTCCGATGCTTGGACTATTCCGAGGCGGCCCTGCAGCCTCTTCCGTCTAGCCGTTGGGGCCATCTCGCTGCATCCCCCACCTCCTCGGCCGCCTCGGAACTATCTGTGTATCGGACGCATCGCGGGATAAGGGGTTGGCAGTGGTAGTCGCCCCAAGCGCGTCCGATGCTTGGACTATTCCGAGGCAGCCCTGCAGCCTCTTCCGTCTAGCCTTTGGGGCCATCTCGCCGCATCCCTCGCCTCGCACCCCGATTGCTATGCGGTGAGGCTCCTCGGCCGCCTGGGAACTATCTTCGTATCGGACGCATCGCGGGATAAGGGGTTGTCACTGGTAGTCGCCCCAAGCGCGTCCGATGCTTGGACTATTCCGAGGCGGCCCTGTGGCCTCTTCCGTCTAGCCGTTGGGGCCATCTCGCCGCATCCCCCACCTCGCACCCCGATTGCTATGCGGTGAGGCTCTTCGGCCGCCTTGGAACTATCTTCGTATCGGACGCATTGCGGGATAAGGGGTTGTCACTGGTAGTGGCCCCAAGCGCGTCCGATGCTTGGACTATTCCGAGGCGGCCCTGCAGCCTCTTCCGTCTAGCCGTTGGGGCCATCTCGCCGCATCCCCCACCTCGCACCCCGATTGCTATGCGGTGAGGCTCCTCGGCCGCCTTGGAACTATCTTCGTATCGGACGCATCGCGGGATAAGGGGTTGTCACTGGTAGTCGCCCCAAGCGCGTCCGATGCTTGGACTATTCCGACGCGGCCCTGTGGCCTCTTCCGTCTAGCCGTTGGGGCCATCTCGCCGCATCCCCCACCTCGCACCCCGATTGCTATGCGGTGAGGCTCCTCGGCCGCCTTGGAACCATCTTCGTATCGGACGCATCGCGGGATAGGGGGCTGTCACTGGTAGTCGCCCCAAGCGTGTCCGATGCTTGGACCATTCCTAGGCGGCCCTGAAGCCTCTTCCGTCTAGCCGTTGGGGCCTTCCCGCCCCATCCCTCGCCTCGCACCCCCGATTGCTATGCGGTGAGGCTCCTCGGCCGCCTTGGAACCATCTGTGTATCGGACGCATCGCGGGATAAGGGGTTGGCACTGGCAGTCGCCCCAAGCGCGTCCGATGCTTGGACCATTCCGAGGTGGCCCTGAAGCCTCTTCCGTCTAGCCGTTGGGGCCTTCCCGCCCCATCCCTCGCCTCGCACCCCGATTGATATGCGGTGAGGCTCCTCGGCCGCCTTGGAACTATCTGTGTATCGGACGCATCGCGGGATAAGGGGTTGGCACTGGTAGTCGTCCCAATCGCATCCGATGCTTGGACCATTCCGAGGCGGCCCTGCAGCCTCTTCCGTTTAGCCGTCGGGGCCTTCCCGCCGCATCCCTCGCCTCGCATCCCGATTCCTATGCGGTGAGTCTTCTCGGCCGCCGCGGAACTATACCTGTTATTGCTACTGCATCCTTCGGCTGGTAACCTCCTCTGCCGCCTTGGAACGTTCTCTTTGTCGGACGCGTCGCGGGATAAGGGGTTGGCACTGGTAGTCGCCCCAAGCGCGCCCGATGCATAGACCGCTCCGAGTCGACCTTGCTTTCAGCCTCTCACATGCATAGACCTCTCTGAGTCGACCCTGCAGCCTCTCACGTTTAGCCTTTGGAATCTCGCCTCACAACATGATTGCTATCCTTGATGCATCCCTTGCCTCGAGCCCTGATTGCTTTCTTGGCTGCATCCCTCCTCTCCTCACAGCCCGGTTGTCATCACTGCTTCATCCGTCGCTTCATGCATTCTGGCTGCTGGGCCCTTCCCACCGCACACCTCGATTGCTATCTCTTCTGCATCACACACCCCGATTGCTATCTCTGCTACATCCCTCGGCTCTCACTTCTGCATCCTTCGCCTCACACCTCGATTGCTATCAATGCTGCATCCGTAACCTCACACCCCGATTGCTATGCGGGGAGGCTCCTTGGCCGCCTTGGAAATTTCTGTGTGTCGGACGCACCGCGGGATAAGGGGTTGGCACTGGTAGTCGCCCCAAGTGCGCCCGATTCTTAGACCGCTTCGAGGTGACCTCGTAGCCTCTTTCGTCCAGGCTTCCTGCCTTCAACGCCCTTTTTACACCTCGATTGCTATGCGCGGGCTCGTTGGCGTCTATCACCTCTCTGCGAAGAGTGGCACGATGATTGTTGGGGTAAATCGTAGCAGTCCGATCTCTGGCCTTGGGCCATTGTGAGGGCTGATCGATTTCCTGTGCGCATCTCGTGTTCGCCCAGTAACAGACTCGACGACTTGTAATCGGTCTTGTTCCCGATTGTTCCTGGAGGTAGTCTTCGGAACTCTT
>NW_026728949.1:165000-180000 GCF_030272615.1 Cryptomeria japonica
CCTTCGCCGGGGTGGGCACCTTGGTGTGCAGACCTTGGCTGGGTTGCGCGCCCTGGTGGGCACCATGGTGCGCACCAAGGAGCGCTCCGAAGTGTGCTCCAAGGTGCGGCCTGCACGAAGTCGGAGCCCGGTTTGCCCCGGGTGTGCACCTCGGGTGGGCACCTTGGTGCGCATGCCTTGCCTGGGCTGCGCACCAGGGCGGGCTCAAGATGGCACCCGCGTTCCTTTTTTTTCACTATCTTTCAAAACGGAAATTTTAAAATCTCATTTTTTTTTGCCTTTTTCTGGAAATTAGTGAAGGCAGCGCATCAAAGGTGCGCACCTCGCTGCCCACCACGGTGCGCAACGCCGGTGGGCACCCGGGAGTGCTTCGAAGTGTGCTCCAAGGTGCTGCGTGCACGTTGTCGGAGCCCGGTTTGCCCCGGGTGCGCACCTCGCGTGCACCTTCGTCGGGGTGGGCACCTTGGCTGGGTTTGCCCCGGCTGCGCTCCGAAGCGGGGTTATTGGAGCGCCGCCTCTTTTTTTGTCGGAGCGTTTGGTGGGGTTTCTCGCATTGGCTCTTCCGAGGCCCGGTTGCCACCCTGGCGCGCACGAAGTCGGAAGTAGGGTTAATTGCCCGGGTGCGCACCTTTGCCAGGGTGGGCACCTTACCTGGGCTGCGCACCAGGGCGGGCTCAAGATGGCACGCGCGTTCCGTTTTTTTCACTATCTTTCAAAACGGAAATTTTAAAATCTCCTTTTTTTTTTGCCTTTTCTGGAAATTAGTGAAGGCAGCGCATCAAAGGTGCGCACCTCGCTGCCCACCTTGGTGTGCTCTGAGGTGCGCACCCGGGAGCGCTACGAAGTGTGCTCCAAGGTGCGGCGTGCACGTTGTCGGAGCCCGGTTTGCCCCGGGTGCGCACCTCGCCTGCACCTTGGCCGGGGTGGGCACCTTGGCTGGGTTTGCCCAGGGTGCGCTCCGAAGCGGGGTTACTGGAGCGCCCCCTCTTTTTTTGTCAGAGCGTTTGGTGGGGTTTCTCGCATTGGCTCTTCCCAGGCCCGGTTGTTGGGTGCGCTCCCACCCTGGCGCGCGCGAAGTTGGAAGTTGGGTTAATTGCCCGGGCGCGCACCTTCGCCAGGGTGGGCACCTTGGTGCGCACACCTTGGCTGGGCTGCGCACCAGGGCGGGCTCAAGATGGCACCAGCATTCCCTTTTTCTCACTATCTTTCAAAACGGAAATTTTAAAATCTCGTTTTTTTTTTGCCTTTTATGGAAATTAGTGAAGGCATCGCATCAAAGGTGCGCACCTCGCTGCCCACCTTGGTGTGCTCCGAGGTGCCCACCACGGTGCGCAACGCCGGTGCGAACCCGGGAGCGCCCCGATGTGTGCTCCAAGGTGCGGCGTGCACGAAGTCGGACCCCGGTTTGCCCCGGGTGCGCACCTCGCGTGCACCTTGGTGCGCACACCTTGGCTGGGTTGCGCGGCCTGGTGGGCACCATGGTGCGCACCAAGGAGCGCTCCGAAGTGTGCTCCAAGGTGCGGCGTGCACGAAGTCGGAGCCCGGTTTGCCCCGGGTACGCACCTCGCGTGCACCTTCGCCGGGGTGGGCACCTCGGCTGGGTTGCGCGCCCTGGTGCGCACCAAGGAGCGCTCCGAAGTGTGCTCCAAGGTGCGGCGTGCACGAAGTCGGAGCCCGGTTTGCCCCGGGTGCGCACCTTCGCCGCGGTGCGCACCATGGCGTGCACGAAGTCGGAGCCCGGTTTGCCCCGGGTGCGCACCTCGCGTGCACCTTCGGCGGGGTTGCGCGCCCTGGTGGGCACCATGGTGCGCACCAAGGAGCGCTCCGAAGTGTGCTCCAAGGTGCGGCGTGCACGAAGTCGGAGCCCGGTTTGCCCCGGGTGCGCACCTCGCGTGCACCTTCGGCGGGGTTGCGCGCCCTGGTGGGCACCATGGTGCGCACCAAGGAGCGCTCCGAAGTGTGCTCCAAGGTGCGGCGTGCACGAAGTCGGAGCCCGGTTTGCCCCGGGTGCGCACCTCGCGTGCACCTTCGCCGCGGTGGGCACCATGGCGTGCACGAAGTCGGAGCCCGGTTTGCCCCGGGTGCGCACCTCGCGTGCACCTTCGCCGGGGTGGGCACCTCGGCTGGGTTGCGCGCCCTGGTGCGCACCAAGGAGCGCTCCGAAGTGTGCTCCAAGGTGCGGCGTGCACGAAGTCGGAGCCCGGTTTGCCCCGGGTGCGCACCTCGCGTGCACCTTCGCCAGGGTGGGCACCTCGGTGCGCACACCTTCTCAATGTTTTCTTGCCTTTTCTGGAAATTGGTGAAGGCAGCGCATCAAAGGTGCGCACCTCGGTGTGCTCCGAGGTGCGAACCCGAGAGCGCTCCGAGGTGCCCACGAAGTCGAAAGTCGGGTTAATTGCATTGTTTTCCCCGGGTGCGCTCCGAGGTGCGCAACATCGGCGCGCACCAAGGAGGGCTCCGAAGTGTGCTCCAAGGTGCGCACGATGGCGTGCACCTCTGGTGCGCACGATTCGGAGCTCGGTTTGACCGGGGTGCGCACACCTTGGCTGGGTTGCGCACCTTTTGTGCGCTCCAAGGTGCGCACGAAGTCGGAGCTCGGTTTGCCCCGGGTGCGCACCTTCGCCAGGGTGCGCACCTTGATGCGCACGCCTTGGCTGGGCTGCGCACCTTGGTGGGCGCCATGGTGCGCACCTTTCGTGCGCTCCAAGGTGCGCACGAAGTCGGAGCTCGGTTTGCCCCGGGTGCGCACCTTGGTGGGCGCCATGGTGCACTCCGAGGTGCCCAAGATTGGTGCGCACCAAGGAGCGCTCCGAAGTGCGCTCCAAGGTGCGCGCGAAGTCGAAAGTTGGGTTAATTGTCCGGTTTGCCTCGGGTGCGCACCTTGCGTGCACCTTCGCCAGGGTGGGCTGGGCTGCGCACACCTTGGCACCCGCGTTTCCTTCATTTTAAATTTTTTTTTTTTACAATCTCTCAAGTGGGAAATTCTATAATCTCAACTTTTTTTGCCTTTTCAGGAAACTTTTGAATGGAGCGCATCATTGGTGCGCTCCGAAGTGTGCTCCAAAGCTCTCTCCAGCTGCGTGCACCTGCCCCGGCCGCGCACCCGGCCCCGCCCAGCTTCGCTCACCTGTCCCGGGCGTCTGGTGCGGAACCTTAGAGTAAGAAACATCACCGTGCACCTTGGCCAACGTGCGCGACTCGACCGAGCGCGCACTGGCCGAGGTGCACACCGATTTCACCTGGGTGCGCGCGCAGCACCTCGGGCGCACCGGGGTGCGCGCACAACGCCCGGGTTGCACCGTGGCCTGTGTGCTCGGGGCGCCTCGGGTGCGCGCTCGGTGTCGCCCCCGCGCGCGCGGTAGTGCGGGCAGCGCACCCCGGCCCGGCCCGGCCCCGACGAGAACGCAAACGGGCAAAAGGTTTATTCAAATAGCATTGCGACGCCCGGCGAAAAACTAAAAAAGGGTGCAACACCGGGACTTCCCGGGAGGTCACCCATCCCAGTACTACTCCGGCCCAAGCGCGCTTAACTGCGGAGTTCTGATGGGATCCGGTGCACTAACGCTGGTATGATCGCACCCGTTATGAGCTTGTCGCAGTGTGTACTTAGCAAACCGCGACCCACGTGCGAATCCACCCCGGCCACCCACCCCCGTCGAGGTGCACACCCTCCCTCGCGAAGTGCGCCCCGTTCGCCAAGTGTGAGCCCTGCCCGGGTGCGCGCACCTTGCTAGGGCGTCGGGTGTGCACCCGGCCCGGCCTACGTGCGTGCACCTGGAGGGGGCGTCGTGTGCGTGCAGTGTCCCGTCTGCAACGCGGTGCCCACACACCACCTTGGGCGCAACGACCTGCGCTCACATGTGGGCCGAGTGCACCTTGGTGCATGTTCGGGGCGCCTCGGGTGCACGCTCGATCTTGCCCCGGTGCACCAAGGCGCTCGGTTTGCCCCGGGTGCGCACTTGGTGCAAGGTGGGCACCCAAAATAGGGATCAAGCACCAAAACACAAGTTTCGGGATGCAAAATGGGACCCAAGGACCACAAATGCGTTCCAAGACCCATGATGGGTCCACGAGAACAAAAATGTGTTCCGAGACTTAATAAACAAATATTGGGTTTTAGGAGAAGAAACATGCTCTGATGCCCAAAACGAGAATCGACCCCGAAAAGGCCACAGGCCAAAAGTGGGATGCGAGACAAAAAAAAATGGGACCCGAGGACCAAAATTGGGTTCCCAGGTCGAAGACAGGGCAACCGGACAAGAAACGACCTCTAAGGCTCGAAATGAGTCCCGACGACTAAAACTTGACAAGAAGCACCCATCAGGCACCCAACTCGACACCCATGGGATGCCGACCCACCCGGGCTTCCACCTAGCACACCTTGGCACCCACCCACCCTCGCACCCAACCTCGCACCCAACTTAGCACCTTTGAACCCACATTGGCACTCACCCTGACCCTGGCACCTTGGAACCCACATTGGCACTCACCTTGACCCTGGCACCCACCTTTGCACTCACCTTGGGACCCACCCTGGCTCCCACCTCGGCACCCACCCAGACACCCACCTTGGTTCCTTGGCACCCACCTTGGATCCTTGGCACCCACCCCGACACCCACCTTGGCACGCAACTTGGCTACTTGCCACCCACCTTGGCTCCTTGACGCCCACCCCGACAACCACCCCGTGACCTACCCTGGCTAGGGTTGGTGCACACCCACCCTGGTGCCCACCTTGGCACCCACCCTATGACCCACCTTGGCACGCACCTTAGTACCCACCCCGTTACCCACCCTAGGACCCACCCCGTGACCCACCTTGGCCAGGGTGGGTGCACCCACCCTGGTGCCCACCTTGGCACCCACCCATCCTAGCACCCAGCCTGTGACCGGGCTTGGAACCCAACCTTGCACCCGCACCCGTCTTGGCCAGTGTGGGTGCGCACCCATCCTGGCACCCACGTTGTGACACACCCTTTAACCCACGCACCCTAGCACCCACGTTGGCACCCACCTTGGAACCCAACCTAGCAACTTGGCACCCACCCCGTGACCCACCTTGGCATCCACCATAGCAGTCGCCGACTTGGCACCCACCTCGGCACCCACCTTGACACTTGTGGACCCACCTTGCCACTCACCCTAGCATCGACCCATCCTAGCACCCACCCTGGCACCTTTGCACCCTAGCACTCACCCATCCTAGCACCTAACCTGTGACCCACCTTGACACTCACCCTCGCACCCACCTTGGAACCCAACCTAGCACCCACCCACCCTGACACCAACCCTAGCACCTACCCACCCTTGCACCCACCCTGTGACCCATCTTGGCACCCACCCATCCTACCACTCAACCTATCACCCACCTTCTCACCCACCTTGGCATCCACCTTAGCACCCACCCACACTGGCACCTTGGCACCCACCTCGGGCAAGGTGGGTGCACACCCACCCTGGCACCCAATTTAGAACCCACCGAGCATGTTACCCACCTTGGCACCCACATTGCAGCCCACCCTAGTACCCACCCTATGACCCACATTGGCATCCACACCCTAGCACCCAGGCACCTCGACACCCGCCTTGACACCCACCCTAGCACTGAACCTGTGACCCACCTTGGAACTCACCCTAGAACCCACCCACCCTGTGAACCACCTTGGCATCCACCTTAGCACCCACCCACCTTGGCACCCACTCTAGCACTCACCCATCCTAACACCCAACTTGTTACCCACCTTGGCACCCGCCCTCGCGTCCACCTTGAAACCCACCCTAGCACCCACCCACGCAGGAGCCCACCTTGGCACCCAACCTAACACCCACGCATCCTGGCACCCAACTTGTGACCCACCTTGGAACCCACCCTAGTACCCACCTTTGAACCCACTATATCACCAACCCACCTTGGCACCCACCCTATGACCCTCTTTGGAATCCACCCTAGCACGCACCCACCCTGGCACCCACCATGGAGCGCACCCTAGCACCCACCCACCTCGGCACGCACCTCAACACCCACCTTGGTGTGCGCACTGCGCCAACCTCTCAAAGACCCTATGTGGTGCGCTCCAAAGTGTACACCTTTGGTGCGCTCCAAGGTGCGCACCTTTGGTGCACACCGAGGTGCACACCAAAGTGTGCACCGAGGTGAGCACCAAAGTGCACTCCAGGGTGCACACCAAGGCGTGCACCTTTGGTGCGGTCAATGCAAACGAATTCGGAAGTTGGGGTCGATGTCCTAATCGCTGCTGCAGACTACACGTATGAGAATCGGACAAATAGCTTTATATAGGGGAGGTGTTGCGTTTGATGGGTCGACTCCCCTGGTTGTGTGCACTGCACCAACTTCAAAGACCCTGTCTTGTTTAAGAAGTCAAAAGTTGGGGTGGATGTCCTAATCATTGCTGCAGTCTACGCATGTATGAGAATCAGACAAATAGCTTATATAGGGGAGGTGTTGCATTCGGTGGGTTGACTCCCCTGGTTGTGCGCACTGCGCCAACCTCAAAGACCCCGCATAGCAGAAGAAGTCGGAAGTCGGATTTTGGTGAGCACCAAGGCGTGCACCTTTGGTGCGGTCAACGCAGACGAATTCAGAAGTTGGGGTGGATGTCCTAATCGTTGTTGCAGGCTACACATGTATGAGAATCAGACAAATAGCTTATATAGGGGAGGTGTTGGGTTTGATGGGTCAACTCCCTTGGTTGTGCGCATTACGCCAACCTCAAAGACCTTGTTTTCGTTAAGAAGTCAAAAGTTGGGGTCAATGTCCTAATGGCTCCTGCAGGCTACACATGTATGAGAATCGGACAAATAGCTTATATAGGGGAGGTGTTGGGTTTGATGGGTCGACTCCCCTGGTTGTGCGCATTACGTCAACCTCAAAGACCTTGTTTTCGTTAAGAAGTCAAAAGTTGGGGTCGATGTCCTAATTGCTCCTGTAGACTACACATGTATGAGAATCAGACAAATAGCTTATATAGGGGAGGTGTTGGGTTTGATGGGTTGACTCCCCTAGTTGTTCGCATTACACCAACCTCAAAGACCTTGTTTTCGTTTAGAAGCCGAAAGTTGGGGTCGATGTCCTAATTGCTCCTGCAGGCTACGCATGTATGAGAATCAGACAAATAGCTTATATAGGGGAGGTGTTGGGTTTGATGGGTCGACTCCCCTGGTTGTGCGCATTGCGCCAACCTCAAAGACCCTGCATTGCGGATGAAGTCGAAAGTCAGAGTTTGGTGTGCTACAAGGTGTGGTCGAAGGTGCTCACCTAGGTGTGCACCTTTGGAGCACAGGAAAAGTGCCCTCCAAAAGTGCGCACCTTTGGAGTGCACAAAAGTGCCCTCCAAAAGTGCGCACCTTTGGAGCGCAGAAAAGTGCCCTCCAAAAAGTGCCCTCCAAAAGTGCGCACCTTTGGAGCGCAGAAAAGTGCCCTCCAAAAGTGCGCACCTTTGGAGCGCAGAAAAGTGCCCTCCAAAAAGTGCCCTCCAAAAGTGCGCACCTTTGGAGCGCAGAAAAGTGCCCTCCAAAAGTGCGCACCTTTGGAGCGCAGAAAAGTGCCCTCCAAAAAGTGCCCTCCAAAAGTGCGCACCTTTGGAGCGCAGAAAAGTGCCCTCCAAAAAGTGCCCTCCAAAAGTGCGCACCTTTGGAGCGCAGAAAAGTGCCCTCCAAAAAGTGCCCTCCAAAAGTGCGCACCTTTGGAGCGCAGAAAAGTGCCCTCCAAAAAGTGCCCTCCAAAAGTGCGCACCTTTGGAGCGCAGAAAAGTGCCCTCCAAAAAGTGCCCTCCAAAAGTGCGCACCTTTGGAGCGCAGAAAAGTGCCCTCCAAAAGTGCGCACCTTTGGAGCGCACAAAAGTGCCCTCCAAAAGTGCGCACTTTTGGTGCGCACCAAGGCGCTGGTTCGGTCGTTGCAGGCGAGTTCGGAAGTTGGGGTCGATGTCCTGAGCGGAGGTGCAAACTACACAGGTGTCGGAATCGGACAAATAGCTTATATAGGGGAGGTGTATGCTTCGATGGGTCGACTCCCCAGGTTGAGCGCACCGCGCCAACCTCAAAGACCCTACGGTATGGATGAAGTCGGAAGTTGGGTCCGATGACCAATTCGATTAGTAGGTATGCTCATGAGGTCGGAATTTGGGTCCGATGACCTGCCATGTGCAGGAAGGCGAATGTTGACACTGTGCATTGCAAGGTGCACACCAAGGCGCTGGTGCGGTCTTTTTAGTCGAGTTCGGAAGTTGGGGTCGATGTCCTGATCGGAGGTGCAAGCTACACAGGTGTGGGAATCGGACAAATAGCTTATATAGGGGAGGTGTATGCTTCGTTGGGTCGACTCCCCGGGTTGAGCGCACCGCGCCAACCTCAAAGACCCTACGGTATGGATGAAGTCGGAAGTTGGGTCCGATGACCGATTCGATATGTAGGCATACTCGCGAGGTCGGAATTTGGGTCCGATGACCTGCCACGTGCAGGAAGGCGAATGTTGGCACTGTGCGTTGCAAGGTGCGCACCAAGGCGCTGGTTCGGTCGTTGGAGGCGAGTTCGGAAGTTGGGGTCGATGTCTTGATCGGAGGTGCAAACTACACAGGTGTGGGAATCGGACAAATAGCTTATATAGGGGAGGTGTATGCTTCGTTGGGTCGACTCCCCGGGTTGAGCGCACCGCGCCAACCTCAAAGACCCTACGGTATGGATGAAGTCGGAAGTTGGGTCCGATGACCGATTCGATATGTAGGCATACTCGCGAGGTCGGAATTTGGGTCCGATGACCTGCCATGTGCAGGAAGGCGAATGTTGGGACTGTGCGTCGCAAGGTGCGCACCAAGGCGCTGGTGCCGTCGTTGCAGTCGAGTTCGGAAGTTGGGGTCGATGTCCTGGTCAGAGGTGCAAACTACACAGGTGTGGGAATCGGACAAATAGCTTATATAGGGGAGGTGTATGCTTCGATGGGTCGACTCCCTGGGTTGAGCGCACCGCGCCAACCTCAAAGACCCTACAGTATGGATGAAGTCGGAAGTTGGGTCCGATGACCGATTCGATACGTAGGCATATTGGCGAGGTCTGAATTTGTGTCCGATGACCTGCCATGCGCAGGAAGGCGGAATTTGGGTCCGATGACCGAGTTGATGGCGTGCCATGCGCAGAAAGGCGGAATTTGGGTCCGATGACCGAGTTGATGTTGATGGCCCGCCATGCACAGGAAGGCGGAATTTGGGTCCGATGACCGATTTGAAGGCGTGCCATACGCAAAAAGGCGGAGTTTGGGTCCGATGACCGAGTTGATATTGATGGCCCGCCATGCGCAGGAAGGCGGAATTTGGGTCCGATGACCTGACATACGCATGGAGTCCGACTCGGGGGCCGATGTTCGATTCGATGACTTGCATTGTGGGTAAAGTCGGAAGTTGTGGTCTTTGACCCGATTCGATGACCAGACTTCGGCTGCTTGAGAATCGGACAAATAACTTATATAGGGGAGGTAGTGTTCTCGAGCATCCTCCCCCCGTGCCCGTTTATGTCGATTGATGCTGGTGCTCGACTGGTTGGAGCGCTCGGATGCAAAAATCTTGCACCAGGATTTATCGATTGTGATGGACACGGCAAGTCTCCTGATTGCTATGCAGGAGCTCATCGTGAATCTCTATGCGGCCTTGGTATGGACTCGACCTGCGGAATGGTTCGGCAATGGTAGTCGCTCCAACACGTCCTTGCAATGGCCACAGAGGTGATTCGACTAGAGCTCCAGTCTAGCTTTTGGGTTGCTTGGCGGACTGGTATAGCCGCGATCGAGTTCCGGCCATGAACGTTTTAGATAGCTCTTGGGCTTTCTGGGACGGAAGTCGGAAGTTTGGGCTGTTGTCCGATTTGATGACCATTCTTCGGATGTGTGAGAATCGGACAAATAACTTATATAGGGGACTGTGTTGTCTCACGCAGCCCCCTCCGTGCCCCTCTATCTCGACCGATGTTGGTGCTTGAAAGGGTTGGGATCGCTCGGATTTATAAACGTGCACCACCATTTGTCGAGTGTGAGGGACGCGGCAGGTCTCCTAAATGCTATGCGGGCGCTCTCTGAGAATCTCTATCCGGCCTCGACACAGACTAGTCTTGCTGAATGGTTTGGCACTGGTAGTCGATCCAACACGTCGTTGTTGTGGCCGCCTAGGCGATTCGATTCGAGCCCCCGTCTAGCTTTTGGGTTGCTTGGCGGATTTTGCCCTATCCGCAAGTGAGCTCGGTCCCTAAACGTTCGAGAAACCCGATTGCTATGCGCCGACTCTCTTTCTTGCGAGCCTCCATCTAGCTTTTGGGTCTCTACGGAACGGAAGTCGGAATCTGGGACCGTTGTTTGATTCGACGAGGCAGACTACGGTTGTGCGAGAATCGGACAAATAACTTATATAGGGGAGGTGTTGACTGGAGCATTCTCCCCCGTGCCCCTCTAACTCGACCAATGCTGGCGCTCGAACGGTGGTAGCGCTCGGATTTTCATTGAGCGCCAGCATTGGTCGATTTAGAGGGGCATGCGAGATTCCCGAATGCTATGCGAGGGCTCTAACGGAAATGTCTATTGGTTTCGGTATGGATGCAATTGCGAGTGGTTCGGCAAAGGTAGTCGTTCCGATGCGTCCATGTCGTGGCCAAATCGATAATTCGATTTGAGCCCTCGTATAGCATTTGGGTCTCTCGATGTGATTCCGCATTCCAGTCCCTTTGGGCACTGCTTGAGCCGCATCCCAGGGGGTTCCCTTCCCAATAATCTGCCTCGCAACCCGATTGCTATGCGGTGAGGCTCCTCGGCCGCCTCGGAACTATCTGTGTATCAGACGCATCGCGGGATAAGGGGTTGGCAACGGTAGTCGCCCCAAGCGCGTCCGATGCTTGGACCATTCCGAGGCGGCCCTGAAGCCTCTTCCGTCTAGCCGTTGGGTCCTTCTCGCCGCATCCCTCGCCTCGCACCCCGATTGCTATGCGGTGAGGCTCCTCGGCCGCCTCGGAACTATCTGTGTATCGGACGCGTCGCGGGATAAGGGGTTGTCACTGGTAGTCGCCCCAAGCGCGTCCGATGCTTGGACCATTCCGAGGCGGCCCTGAAGCCTCTTCCGTCTAGCCGTTGGGTCCTTCTCGCCGCATCCCTCGCCTCGCACCCCGATTGCTATGCGGTGAGGCTCCTCGGCCGCCTCGGAACTATCTGTGTATCGGACGCGTCGCGGGATAAGGGGTTGTCATTGGTAGTCGCCCCAAGCGCGTCCGATGCTTGGACCATTCCGAGGCGGCCCTGAAGCCTCTTCCGTCTAGCCGTTGGGTCCTTCTCGCCGCATCCCTCGCCTCGCACCCCGATTGCTATGCGGTGAGGCTCCTCGGCCGCCTCGGAACTATCTGTGTATCGGACGCGTCGCGGGATAAGGGGTTGTCACTGGTAGTCGCCCCAAGCGCGTCCGATGCTTGGACCATTCCGAGGCGGCCCTGAAGCCTCTTCCGTCTAGCCGTTGGGTCCTTCTCGCCGCATCCCTCGCCTCGCACCCCGATTGCTATGCGGTGAGGCTCCTCGGCCGCCTCGGAACTATCTGTGTATCGGACGCGTCGCGGGATAAGGGGTTGTCACTGGTAGTCGCCCCAAGCGCGTTCGATGCTTGGACCATTCCGAGGCGGCCCTGAAGCCTCTTCCGTCTAGCCGTTGGGTCCTTCTCGCCGCATCCCTCGCCTCGCACCCCGATTGCTATGCGGTGAGGCTCCTCGGCCGCCTTGGAACTATCTGTGTATCGGACGCGTCGCGGGATAAGGGGTTGTCACTGGTAGTCGCCCCAAGCGCGTCCGATGCTTAGACCATTCCGAGGCGGACCCGAAGCCTCTTCCGTCTAGCCGTTGGGTCCTTCTCGCCGCATCCTTCGCCTCGCACCCCGATTGCTATGCGGTGAGGCTCCTCGGCCGCCTCGGAACTATCTGTGTATCGGACGCGTCGCGGGATAAGGGGTTGTCACTGGTAGTCGCCCCAAGCGCGTCCGATGCTTGGACCATTCCGAGGCGGACCCGAAGCCTCTTCCGTCTAGCCGTTGGGTCCTTCTCGCCGCATCCCTCGCCTCGCACCCCGATTGCTATGCGGTGAGGCTCCTCGGCCGCCTTGGAACTATCTGTGTATCGGACGCGTCGCGGGATAAGGGGTTGTCACTGGTAGTCGCCCCAAGCGCGTCCGATGCTTGGACCATTCCGAGGCGGACCCGAAGCCTCTTCCGTCTAGCCGTTGGGTCCTTCTCGCCGCATCCCTCGCCTCGCACCCCGATTGCTATGCGGTGAGGCTCCTCGGCCGCCTTGGAACTATCTGTGTATCGGACGCGTCGCGGGATAAGGGGTTGTCACTGGTAGTCGCCCCAAGCGCGTCCGATGCTTGGACCATTCCGAGGCGGACCCGAAGCCTCTTCCGTCTAGCCGTTGGGTCCTTCTCGCCGCATCCCTCGCCTCGCACCCCGATTGCTATGCGGTGAGGCTCCTCGGCCGCCTTGGAACTATCTGTGTATCGGACGCGTCGCGGGATAAGGGGTTGTCACTGGTAGTCGCCCCAAGCGCGTCCGATGCTTGGACCATTCCGAGGCGGCCCCGAAGCCTCTTCCGTGTAGCCGTTGGGTCCTTCTCGCCGCATCCCTCGCCTCGCACCCCGATTGCTATGCGGTGAGGCTCCTCGGCCGCCTTGGAACTATCTGTGTATCGGACGCGTCGCGGGATAAGGGGTTGTCACTGGTAGTCGCCCCAAGCGCGTCCGATGCTTGGACCATTCCGAGGCGGCCCCGAAGCCTCTTCCGTGTAGCCGTTGGGTCCTTCTCGCCGCATCCCTCGCCTCGCACCCCGATTGCTATGCGGTGAGGCTCCTCGGCCGCCTTGGAACTATCTGTGTATCGGACGCGTCGCGGGATAAGGGGTTGTCACTGGTAGTCGCCCCAAGCGCGTCCGATGCTTGGACCATTCCGAGGCGGACCTGAAGCCTCTTCCCTCTAGCCGTTGGGGCTTTCTCGCCGCATCCCTCGCCTCGCACCCTGATTGCTATGCTGTGAGGCTCCTCGGCCGCCTTGGAACTATCTGTGTATCGGACGCATCGCGGGATAAGGGGTTGGCAGTGGTAGTCGCCCCAAGCGCATCCGATGCTTGGACCATTCCGAGGCGGCCCTGCAGCCTCTTCCGTCTAGCCGTTGGGGCCATCTCGCCGCATCCCCCACCTCGCACCACGATTGCTATGCGGTGAGGCTCCTTGGCCGCCTCGGAACTATCTGTGTATCGGACGCATCGCGGGATAAGGGGTTGTCACTGGTAGTCGCCCCAAGCGCGTCCGATGCTTGGACTATTCCGAGGCGGCCCTGCAGCCTCTTCCGTCTAGCCGTTGGGGCCATCTCGCTGCATCCCCCACCTCCTCGGCCGCCTCGGAACTATCTGTGTATCGGACGCATCGCGGGATAAGGGGTTGGCAGTGGTAGTCGCCCCAAGCGCGTCCGATGCTTGGACTATTCCGAGGCAGCCCTGCAGCCTCTTCCGTCTAGCCTTTGGGGCCATCTCGCCGCATCCCTCGCCTCGCACCCCGATTGCTATGCGGTGAGGCTCCTCGGCCGCCTGGGAACTATCTTCGTATCGGACGCATCGCGGGATAAGGGGTTGTCACTGGTAGTCGCCCCAAGCGCGTCCGATGCTTGGACTATTCCGAGGCGGCCCTGTGGCCTCTTCCGTCTAGCCGTTGGGGCCATCTCGCCGCATCCCCCACCTCGCACCCCGATTGCTATGCGGTGAGGCTCTTCGGCCGCCTTGGAACTATCTTCGTATCGGACGCATTGCGGGATAAGGGGTTGTCACTGGTAGTGGCCCCAAGCGCGTCCGATGCTTGGACTATTCCGAGGCGGCCCTGCAGCCTCTTCCGTCTAGCCGTTGGGGCCATCTCGCCGCATCCCCCACCTCGCACCCCGATTGCTATGCGGTGAGGCTCCTCGGCCGCCTTGGAACTATCTTCGTATCGGACGCATCGCGGGATAAGGGGTTGTCACTGGTAGTCGCCCCAAGCGCGTCCGATGCTTGGACTATTCCGACGCGGCCCTGTGGCCTCTTCCGTCTAGCCGTTGGGGCCATCTCGCCGCATCCCCCACCTCGCACCCCGATTGCTATGCGGTGAGGCTCCTCGGCCGCCTTGGAACCATCTTCGTATCGGACGCATCGCGGGATAGGGGGCTGTCACTGGTAGTCGCCCCAAGCGTGTCCGATGCTTGGACCATTCCTAGGCGGCCCTGAAGCCTCTTCCGTCTAGCCGTTGGGGCCTTCCCGCCCCATCCCTCGCCTCGCACCCCCGATTGCTATGCGGTGAGGCTCCTCGGCCGCCTTGGAACCATCTGTGTATCGGACGCATCGCGGGATAAGGGGTTGGCACTGGCAGTCGCCCCAAGCGCGTCCGATGCTTGGACCATTCCGAGGTGGCCCTGAAGCCTCTTCCGTCTAGCCGTTGGGGCCTTCCCGCCCCATCCCTCGCCTCGCACCCCGATTGATATGCGGTGAGGCTCCTCGGCCGCCTTGGAACTATCTGTGTATCGGACGCATCGCGGGATAAGGGGTTGGCACTGGTAGTCGTCCCAATCGCATCCGATGCTTGGACCATTCCGAGGCGGCCCTGCAGCCTCTTCCGTTTAGCCGTCGGGGCCTTCCCGCCGCATCCCTCGCCTCGCATCCCGATTCCTATGCGGTGAGTCTTCTCGGCCGCCGCGGAACTATACCTGTTATTGCTACTGCATCCTTCGGCTGGTAACCTCCTCTGCCGCCTTGGAACGTTCTCTTTGTCGGACGCGTCGCGGGATAAGGGGTTGGCACTGGTAGTCGCCCCAAGCGCGCCCGATGCATAGACCGCTCCGAGTCGACCTTGCTTTCAGCCTCTCACATGCATAGACCTCTCTGAGTCGACCCTGCAGCCTCTCACGTTTAGCCTTTGGAATCTCGCCTCACAACATGATTGCTATCCTTGATGCATCCCTT